>NC_025997.2:42972561-43278409 GCF_000442705.2 Elaeis guineensis
AGGGTTTTTGGTGTGTACCCTAGGGTTTCTACCTAAGGTTCGGGAAGTGAGATTGGTGTGCCACGAGTGTCATGAGTCCACCAAATTTCAGGGAGAGATCCATCATTCTCTCAACCAATCGTGCAAATGATCTAGAGCATCCGAGGAGTCGGCACACATCGATCGAAGGAGTTTGATCAACATCAGCCATCAAAAGGGTGAATCACGAACTAGCATTCATGAGGAGCCGATCAGACGAGAGCTTCGTGTGGACGATCTGTAGAGGCCAGACACTAGTGTGACTGTGATGTAATGATCAGAGCCCTCCAACGGTGATCAGATTGCGGTGATCGACTACCCGCAAAATGTGATGTGCTCTGAACACAGTACAGTAAAAAGTTTAATGTTTCAAATTTGAATTTCAAATTTAAAATTTAAATGGATGCTGTTGTATCATATTTAGATCCTAGTGTAAAGTTAATTAGTATTAATTAATGAGATTAATTAATAATTCTACTGTAAAATAGTAATTTTAAAAAATTTTAAAATTACCATTTTGCCCCTGCACTGAACTTACTATCAAATGGTATCAGAGCATGGTTCTAGAATATGATATACATATGCATGCGTAGATTAAGGTGTAATCTATAAGTTTAAATTTAAAATTTAAAATTTAAAATTTAAAATTTGAAATTTGTTAGAAGTTTCAAATTTGAAATTCAAAATTTAAAATTTGAATTTTGAAATTTAAAATTTATTTAAAATTTTAAATTTGAAATTTGAAATTCAAAATTTAAAATTTAAAATTCAAAATTCAAAGTTCAAAGATTGAAAATTCGAAATTCAAAATTTGGTTGAAATCTCAAATTTGAAATTTGAAATTCAAAATTTAAATTTTGAAATTGATATATTTAGATATATTTGATCCAAGTAGCAAGTAATCTAATTGGGTTGGTTGCCATGGCCGTCCGGTCATAGGAGAAAAGTAAGATTTAAAGGCCCTCTCTTCCTATTCGATGGGGTCTCCTATGGCGGTAGGGGTGCCGATGCAATTATATCCCATGTCGATGAAGCAGCGAAAGGACTTAATTATAAGATTTATCATGAATGTGTTAGATTAGATCTAAAAAAAAATTTATGATTTATTTTAAGTTATTTTCTGTTATGAAATGAGCAATAGGATTGCTGTTTATGAATTGTGCTGATCCGTTTGTGAAATGAGTCAACACATTTGGTGAACAGAAAATAAAATCTTTCAAAATTTGAAAATTATTTTCAAAATGCCAAACCCTGACCCATCAGCCCAAGTACTTAATTAAAAGAATTAAGTGTTGTCTAGTAGGTCTAGAATTGTGAATTAAGACCTAAGACAATTGCATAAACTTGTAGGTCAATGGGTTAGATGAATTAGGTCCATAATTGGGTTAGAACTAAGGTTAGCTTAAAAAATGGACTAAATGGAGTAATTGATCAAATCTAATCAAAAGTTGAATTAGATTAGGTCAAGGATACTCTAGACTCAACTTCAATAGTTGTAGTTGAATGGGTCCATGTCTTTAACTAGACCAAGATGGACTTAATTCATGGCTACGCGGTGGAGTCCTATTTACTAAGTTGATCAAAATTAAAACTAATGAACCGGTTGGTGTCTAAGGTAAGTTCGACAGTTTTGACTAGTGGTTCTTAAGCAGGAGCTACTCGCATTGATTCAATCATTGACGAGTTAATGACAAATCCCCACCACTGATCTCACTTACCTGGCCAATCTGGTAAGTTAGATTTTGATTAGATCACTTGGTGATTAGAGCTCACCCATGTCATTAGGTAAATCAGTGTGATTGATTTAGGTGCTCCTAATGCCAGCTTTAATTAAATTCTTTTTTTAATCTGACTTGGTGAAGTCAGTGGGAAGATTGAAATTGGCTAGATGATTTCTTCTCTACTATCCTTTAATAAAATTCTCAAAAATTATTAGGTCCCTAAAATGATTAAGTTATAATGATAACTAAGTCAATGCCTCCCATTAAGTGAGTGATAATGAGTCCATTAGTTCAATGATCATTGGAGGCCCAAAGGCCTGATGCTCATTGGCTAATAGAATTATCATTCATAATATGATAATTTGGTTGAGTTTTTCTGATGGTGGTTAGGTTGGCCGGTCAAAGTCGGGCCTGATCATTTATTGATCTGATTCACCAAATTAAGTCATGTTAATGGTTGGACCTAACCAGATTTTTTCAGTGGAGGCCAAAGCCTACTGATTTGGTTCTGGGGCAAAATCAATTACTAGAAGTTGTTTAGAGAAACAACTGGTTAAGAACCTACCCATAGATGCACATGGGTTGACCAACCAAAGTTGGGCTCGTGTGTAGTCTGTGTGGATTCTAGTACCCATTAAGAAATTAAAGTAATTCCTCGAATTGGAGGTTGAGGCTACCAGTTCGTAAAAATATTGGAAAAAATTTTAGACTAAAGTCCAAGTCTTTAGTATTAATTTATGTACTAATAGAGGTCTGGTTTTTCTTTATACAGCTATGGCCACTACCCTATCGCTCCGGTCATTATTAGATAATGACAAGCTCATGGGACCTAATTTCGATAGTTGATATCGAAAATTGAAAATCATCTTTGAGCATGAGCGGATCCTTTATGTAGTAATGGATCTAGCACCTGAGGAGCTAGCACCGAATGCTAGTAAGGCGATCCGAGACACTTACCAGAAGTGGCTCAATGACCGCACCATCGTCCGATGTATTATGCTGGCAGCAATGAATGACGAGTTCAGCCGCAGGTTTGAGAACGCCCAGCCACAGGAGATGCTTCAAATGTTGAACGACTCCTTTGGCACGCCTGACGATGTTGAAAGGCACAAAACTAGTTGTGCCATTTTCAATGCTCGGATGAGGGATGGGGCCTCAGTCACTGATCATGTACTGTACATGATCGAGATGATTGAGCGCCTAAGCAAATTGGGTTTTCCTCTGCACGAGCAGCTCGGTAAGGATGCGATCCTTAATTCCTTGTCCAAGTCCTTCCTCCCATTCCTTACTCATTTTCGAATGACAAAGCCTACAGTAAACTACCACGGATTGTTGGGGTTGCTGCAGAACTTTGAGAAGGATCACCAGCTCCATAAGGAGTCGGTGAATGTAGTGGGAGGATCTTCTTCTCGTCGTCAACCCTTTGGGAAGGGGAAGAAGAACAAGAAGAAGAAGAACAAGAAGGTGCAGCCTCATGCTGGAACGGTTGCATAGGGTCAGACCAAGAAGCGCAAGCCCGACCAGAGCCAGGCGGAGTGCTTCTTTTGCAAGAAGCAGGGGCATTGGAAGAGGAACTGTCCTCAATACATTGCCTCCCTGGACCCGAACAGGCTGAAGAAGAAGCAAGGTAATTATATGATAAGTCCTTGCAACTTTTTCATTTGTGATACTACTACCTGGGTATTAGATACCAGAAGCCCTTATCATATTTGTAATTCGATGCAGGGTCTGCAGGTCAGTAGGAGATTTGATGAAGGCGAGAGGTTCCTGAACGTTGGAAATGGAAGCAAAGTTTCAGTTCTAGCTTTAGGAATCATGAGTCTTGTAATCAATTCTCGTAATGTAATTCTGAGTGAATGTCACTATTGTCCAAGCTTTTTATTAAATATTATTTCTGTAGGCCTTTTGGTTATGTACGGTTATGATTTTTTAATAAAAGAAAATATTTACAATATCATTTTGAATGGTGTTACAATATTTGTTGGACAATTAAATAATGAAATTTACTTACTCTCACAGCCTGTTAATATGGTTCAAAACTTCGGTAAACGTCCTAGAATAGATAATGTGTCAGAAGTCTACCTTTGGCACTGTAGGCTAGGTCATATCAATAAGAACAGGATAAACAGGTTGGCTCAAGAAGGAATTCTTGAACTTGGTGATTGTGAATCACTTCCAACCTGTGAGTCTTGTCTTCTTGGAAAGATGACCAAGTCATCTTTTACTGAAAAAGGTGAGCGAGCTAGTGAACTCTTGGGTCTGGTACATTCTGATGTATGTGGACCTATGAGCTCAAATGCAAGAGGTGGATATTTCTACTTCATAACCTTCACAGACGACCTATCGAGGTATGGGTATGTCTACTTAATAAAGCATAAGTCGGAGTCATTTGAAATATTCAAACTATTCCGAAATGAGGTAGAAAAACAAACTAGGAAGTGTATTAAAATTTTTTGATCTGATCGAGGAGGTGAATACCTTTTCAATGAGTTTCTGACATATCTAGGAGAGAATGAGATTCTCTCTCAGTGGACTCCTCCTGGAACACCACAGCATAATGATGTGTTTGAAAGGAGGAATCGGACCTTATTGGTCATGGTTCGATCCATGATGGAGTTTGCTGGTCTACCGATCTTTCTCTGGGGATATGCGCCCGAATCGGCTTGTTACCTTCTAAATAGAGTTTCGAGTAAGTCTGTAGCCAAAACGTCATATGAGATATGGATAGGACGTAAGCCAGCACTCTCGCACCTTAGGGTTTGAGGGTGTCTGGCTTATGTTAAACGTTTAATTACAGACAAGCTTGGACCTAGGTCTAACAAGTGTAATTTTATAGGATACCCAAAAGAGACCAAAGGGTATTATTTCTACCTTGCTGATGAGCAAAAGGTGTTTGTCAGCCTTAAGGCAATCTTTTTAGAAAAGGAGTTCCTTAGTGAAGGAACTGTTGCCTCTAAGGTCGAACTTGACAAAGTTCGACAGGTGAAAAATCCGACACATGTTACTGAACCTGAACCGGATTTGATTAGATCAGATCTGGAGCCCATTGATTATGCACCCTTAAGGCGGTCTGGTAGAGTACCACATCAACCGGATAGATACTATGGTTTCTTGGTCCGGGATGGCGATCCTGTCGAACTTGATGAAAATGATGAGGATCCGATTACCTACATAGATGCAATGCAGAGACCTGACTCTGAGAATTGGCTAGAGGCCATGAAATCCAAATGGAGTCCATGAAGGTCAACGATGTGTGGACATTGGTTGACTCACCCGAAGGAGTAAAACCCATAGGGTGTAAGTGGGTCTTCAAGAGGAAGAGGGGCGCAGACGGAAAGGTGGAGACCTATAAAGCCCGTCTGGTTACCAAGGGATATCGTCAACGTTATGGTATAGACTATGACGAGATATTTTCTCCTGTGGCAATGCTCAAATCTATTCGGATTATGCTTGCGATAGCTGCCCATCTAGACTATGAAATCTGGTAGATGGATGTGAAGATAGCTTTCCTAAACGAAGAGCTGGACGAAGAGGTGTATATGATACAACCTGAAGGGTTCACATCCACAGATGAGTCTAAGGTATGCAAGCTACAAAGGTCATTTATAGACTTAAGCAGGCATCTCGGAGTTGGAACATACGTTTTGATAGGACGATCAAAAGTATGCTTCGTTAAGAACGGAGAAGAGCCTGCATTTATAAGTGGGCTAATGGTCCAGTAGTAGTATTTCTTGTATTGTATGTGGATGAATTCTCTTAATCGGAATGATGTCCCTGCATTACAGAGAATAAAATTTGGCTATCGTCACAGTTCTCCATGAAGGATCTGGGAGAAGCTTCCTACATCCTAGGGATGAGGATCTATAGGGATAGATCCAAAAGGTTGCTTGGCTTATCCCAGTCCACGTACATTGATACTATACTGAAAAGGTTCAGTATGGAGAATTCAAAAAAGGCTATCTACCGATAGGCCATGGAATTTCTCTCTCGAAAAGGATTGTCCGACAATACCTCAAGAGAGAGAGCGTATGGGTAGGATTCCATATGCTTCGGCATTGGATCTATCATGTACGCCATGACATGTACACGACCAGATGTGGCATACTCACTAGGGGTAGTGAGTAGATACCAATCTGATCCAGGGGAGAATCACTGGAAGGTTGTTAAAACCATCCTGAAGTATTTAAGAAATACTAAGGACCAGTGGCTTGTATATGGAATTGGACTTGAGACTTATAGGGTTTACAGACTCTAGTTCCAGTCTGATCGCGATGACAGCAAGAGTGTGTCAGGATTTATTTTTATCCTTAATGATGGGGCTGTCTACTGGAAGAGTTCCAAGCAGCACACTGTGGCTGATTCAGTATGGAGGCAGAGTATATTGCTGCATCAGATGCTGCCAAAAAGTGGTGTGGCTGAGAAAATTCATCACCGAGCTCAGAGTAGCACCCTCCCTCGTTGGTCCAGTTTTGCTCTACTGTGACAGCTCTGGAGCCATTGCTCAGGCGAAGGAACCGAAGGCACACCAGCGGACGAAGCATATTCTGTGCCGCTACCATCTCATCCGGAAGATCGTGGATCGAGGTGATGTCGACCTTCAGAAGATCGATGGAAAGGAGAATCTGGCCGACCCATTCACTAAAGCCATTGCGATGAAGGAGTTCAACAACTACAAGTCAAAGATGGGTATTAGATACTGCATCGATTGGCTTTAGGCCAAGTGAGAGATTGTTGGGAATAGTATCCAAAGCCAATCGTCAGCCTGTTGACGGTTGTGCTCCTTTTGTATTAGTACATGAATTATAAATAAATAAAAGTTATTTTGACATTTTTTCATCACAAATGTTTCATCTTCTAATGAACTCCTGTGTTGTGGTGAAGTCCTTAGGACTATTTAGACTCGACAAAGGAGGATTTGTCGCTTAGTCCTTAAACCTGTTCGCGACCAAATGATACGTTGTTACCAAGGATGACAACGTTTATCGAGCATAGGTCGTTGTGTGCCATATGGGTTGGTTGTCCTCATAACCAAGGAGTGTGGAGACACTGGTATGGCATACAGGTGAGATGTAATGGTACATCTGCACTGAACGTGACCGACTCTGGAGCTATTTCTACTGTCAAGATTTGCTCCGATGGGATATGGGTATAAATGTCCCTCCGACCTGAGACCGCCACGGTGATTTGCAAGTAACTCACTGCACTTAGGCACTGGACTACCTAAATTTCTAATTCAGTGACGGAAGGCTGCTGGGTGTAGTCAAGTATTTGACTTGTCGGTGCGTGTGTCAAGATGGGATTGACCACTCCAGTTTAGGAGCTGTGTACAGTCGTGTTTCAATTTAGCAAAATCTTGGCCAGGATAGTCCTAGTGAGGAGTCACAGGACTAATTGAGTTGAGCACGATTCGGATGATCTCATCAGGGTTGATAGTTTAACTCTGAGTCGTCCTAAACACAGGGGTCAAAAGGGATGAATTATACGGTAACCATATTCACGTAGGTTCTGAATGTTGTGATTGTGACTATTCGAGCTATCCGGTCGTCGGATACCATTGCTAGATGGTCACTTCGATTAGTACAGGAATTGGTTCTTGTGCTACCGGCTTAGGTTCGAACCTGCGGGGTCACACACATTAGAGGTTCCTTTCTGATCTGATGGCTGATTATGAGTCTTATGTATCTGGAACTCTATGATTGAGAATTAAGATTCTCTGATCATGAGTTCCACACATTTTGGATATCGGGGTCAAAATTTTGAATTTTAAATTTTGAATTTGAAATTTGAACTCTTTGATCAGAGTTTTATATCGATGGTCTCTGATGCCTAATTGCCCATCGAATTTGGACTCAATATTTATGAGAGATTTAATTAGTGATTTGATCACTAATTAACTCAATTTGATTGAGTAATTATTTTTAGATCAAGTCCAATTGAATTGGATTCTGTTTGGATGGACCCGATTAGGTTGTGTGTTGATCTAATCGCTAAGGTGGTTTAATCCCTGATTTGATCAGGGATTAGGCTTAGTTAATTCTTGATTTGATTAGGATTTTATTGAGCCTGTTGGGTTTAATCTGGTCTAATTGTGCTTAACCTATTTTAATTAGGTTGGCTCAATTTGAATCAAACCACCTTGTTTTAAATTTCTTGCGCCACCCAACTTCCTTGCACCCATTTAAATTCACGAGAAGAAATTTTCTTTTGAATTTTTTCTCCCACGCAAAGCTCTCTCACGCCCATGTTTCTGTGCGCCAATTATTTGGATTAACTTAGTTTGTTACCCATCCAAATTCAAAGGGATTTTGAATTTGAATGGATAACCAAATAACCATGCGCCAGCTTATCTTCTTTTGTGTGCCCCATATTCCACATGAGAAATAGTTTCTCGTGAAAGTCTCCATGCATAAAAAAGAAAAAAAAAGGCCACGCCATCTCTTCTTTCTCGCACAAATGGATGAGGTTAAGATTGGTTAACACTTGAATTCAAATTTGATTTGAATTTAAGTGAGCAACCACCTCTTCTTATCCACTCACACGCTTTCAACATCTCTTGCGATGTTTTATAAAATGAGAAAGGGAGGGGCCGTGAGCAATGAAAGAAAAAAAGAAGAAGAGATAAGGGGCATGGGGAGGTTCTGGAAAAATTTTGAAGTATTCAAAATTTATCGAGAGGAGAGAAAAAGGAGAGAGAAGTGAGCGCAAAGTTTTTTTGGTATGTACCCTAGGGTTTCTATCTAGGGTTCGGGAAGTGAGATTGGTGTGCCACGAGTGTCGTGAGTCCACCAAATTTCAGGGAGAGATCCATCAGCCTCTCAACCAACCATACAGACGATCCGAAGCATCCAAAGAGTTGGCACACATCGATCAAAGGAGTTCGATCAACATCAGCCATCAAAAGGGTAAAATCACAAACTAGCATTCGTGAGGAGCCAATCAGACGGGAGCTTCGTGTGGACGATCCGCAGAGGCCAGACACTAGTGTGGCTGTGACGTGACTATCAGAGCCCTCCGATGGTGATCAGATTGCGGTGATCGACTACCTGCAAAAGGTGATGTGTTCTGAACACAGTACAGTAAAAAGTTTACTGTTTCAAATTTGAATTTTAAATTTAAATGCATGCTGTTGTATCATATTTAGATCCTAGTATAGGATTAATTAGTATTAATTAATGATATTAATTAATAATTTCGCTGTAAAATAGTAATTTTAAAAAAGTTTTAAAATTATCATTTTGCCCCTGCACTGAATTTTCGCTTCAGATGTATCTTTCGGGAATAAAAGGCTGAGGTTGAATATTTTCAATGCATCTTAGGGATTACCTATATACGACCATAACAAGATTAACATGCCAAAGAAAGTTGTAGAAGATAACGCCCCTGCTTTGCTCAACTCAGATCCTTTACAGGCATACCTAACACATTTTGGAGTAGATAATTTTGATATCAATGGATACACTGAAGAAGTACATGCTTTGCTAGAACCACTCAATTTTTGCACTACTCCCCCTTGGACTGTAAAGTATGAGCAATTACCGACTCAATCGAGCCCTCTAGTACTATCCTTAGAAGCACCACCTACCCTAGAGCTAAAGTTTCTTCCTGCCATGCTGAAATATTCATTTCTTGGATCCAATGATACCCTCCCAGTGATCATCGCATCTGGCTTAACTGCTGACCAGGAAGACCAACTTGTAGGGGTGCTCAAAGAGCACAAAGAGGCCATAGGGTGGATGATCACCAATTTGAAGTGCATAGATCCTTTTGTTTGCATGCATCACATTCACTGCAAAACTGAGGCCAAACCACATAGGGACATGCAATGAAGATTAAATTCGAATATACAGGAAGTAGTGAAAAAGAAAGTTGTAAAATGGCTAGATGCTAGAATTATCTATTCGATTTCGGATAGCCAACGGGTTAGTTCAACCCAGGTAGTACCTAAGAAGTCAAGTATTACCGTAGTAGAGAATGACCAGGGAGAGTTAATTTCCACTCGTACAATAAATGATTGATGAGTATGTGTGTACTACCGAAAGCTGAATGCTGTTACTAGAAAAGTCATTTTTCTTTGCTTTTTGTTGACCAAATCTTAGAATGGCTAGCAGAACAAAGTTTCTTCTATTTTTTGGATGGATATTCAGGATATAATCAGATCCTGATATTCCCTACTGATTAAGAAAAGATCACCTTCACGTGCCTATATGAAACATTCGTATTCAGATGTATGCCGTTTGGTCTCTATAATGCATCAGCCACCTTTCAACGGTGCATTTTGGCCATCTTTTCTAATATGGTTGACAAATTCTTAGAGATCTTCATGGATGATTTTTCCGTATTCGGCTCTATCTTTGATGACTGTCTTCAGAACCTAATCAAGGTTCTTCAATGATGTGTGGAGACAAATCTGGTCTTAAGTTGGGAGAAGAGTCATTTTATGATTCGTGAGAGAATCGTGCTCGGACATATTATATTCGAGCGGGAGATCGAAGTAGATAAAGAAAAGGTTGAAGAAATCTCAAAATTACCTCCCCTAACCTCGGTTAAACAAGTGCGATCCTTTCTAGGCTACATAGGTTTCTATAGGCACTTCATTAAGGATTTTAGCAAAATCTCACGACCCTTGGGTAATCTGCTTGCCAAGAAAATTTCTTTCGATTTTAATGAAGATTGCCAGGCCACTTACAATACACTTAGAACTGCCTTAACCATTACACCAATCATAAAACCCTCGATTGGACCCTACCATTTGAAATTATACGTGATGCTTTTGATTATGCTGTAGGGGTAGTCTTAGGGCAAAAGCTTAATTGAGAACCGTATGTAATCTATTATGCAAACAAAACTCTTTCAGATGCTCAATTGAATTACACCATGACCAAAAAAGAGTTGTTCATAGTTGTATTTACCCTAAATAAATTTAGATCATATCTTTTAGGCTCCAAGATCCTAGTATACTCCGATCATGCAGCGCTGAAATATCTACTATCCAAAAAGGATACAAAATTCAGGCTGATTAGATAGATCCTTCTATTACAAGAATTTGATTTAGAAATTTTAGACAAAAAGAATTCTAAAAACTTGATAGAAGATTATATTTCTAGGATCCTGGTAGAATACAACAAAGAAATGATCAGAGATAGGGTTCCAGACGAACAACTCTTTTCAATCTCTTCCACTGGTCTTTCCTGGTTCACTCATATAGTTAATTTCTTGACAGTGGGATAGATCCTGTCTCACTGGATCCAACAAGTGAAAAATAGATTTTTCTCTCAAGTAAAGTATTATTTCTGGGAAAAACCAGAATTGTTCAAATATTATCCAGATCAAGTGATCCAACATTGTGTCCCCAAGTGTGAAGTCCAAAATATTCTTATCTTCTGCCACTCACTAGCATGTAGGGGATATTTTAGTGGAAGAAAAACTGTAGCAACGATGTTACAGAGTGGGTTTTACTGACTAACACTATTCAAAGATGCACATGGATTTGGTCATAATTGCCTACGATGCCAACAAACAGGAAATATTTCAAAAAAAAATATGATGCCCCTGTCCCCTATTCTAGTCATAAAATTTTTTGATATCTAGGGAATGGACTTCATGGGATCCTTTCTTTCCTCATTTAGATTAGAGTATATTTTGGTTGTAGTGGACTATGTGTCAAAATGGATAGAGACTATGGCAATCCGAACCAATAATCACAAAGTAATGATTAAATTTATTCAGCATAACATCTTTAGTCGGTTTGGATGTCAAAAAGCCATAATTAGTGATGAGGGTACACACTTTATGAATAAGCACTTTGAGATGCTAATAAAAAAATATGGAATAACCCATAAAGTTGCTAAACTTTATCACCCCCAGATAAGTGATCAATTTGACGCCTCCAATAGGAAGATCAAACATATTTTTGAAAAAATGGTAAGGCTCGATAGAAAAGATTGGTCAACACACTTGGATGATACACTATGGGCTTACCGTACTACTTTAAAACATCCATAAAAATATCTTCTTATCGATTTGTATTCGGCAAAGCTTGTTATCTGTCGGTTGAATTGAAACATCGTATATTTTGGGCCATACGGTAATTTAACTTTGACATAAAAAATACGAATTCCAATAAGAGACTTTAGTTAAATGAACTTGAAGAGCTATGCAATGAAGCGTATGAGAGTGCTAGTATTTATAAAGTTCGAAGTAAAGTATACCATGACAAATTCATTGCACAAAAAATGTTCGAGCCTCATCAGAAAGTGTGGCTCTTCAATTCTAGGTTGCATCTTTTTCTCGGTAAACTTCGTTCATGCTGAGACAGACCCTTCATTCTGACTCAGGTATTTCCCCATGGAGTTATAGAACTCAGAGATCCTAAATAGAAAAATACCTTTAAGGTAAATGGCCAGCAATTGAAACCTTACATAGATGAAATTAGCGATGGAGAATTAATTGAATCTGTTGATCTAGTAGATCCAGCACCGCCATGATCTCACTACAGTCTAACTGAAAATTTTAAACTTAGCACTCTTGGGAGACAACTCAGTTTATGCATTTCTTTCAATTATTTAGCTTCTTTTTTTTTCATAAAAAAAACCCGAGAAGGACAATCAGCCAAGTTCCATCTAAGGCCCAGATGGAGTCATGAGCAAACCATGCCCACAAAGGAAAGAACCTCTCACCCAACAATGAACAAGCATATCGAATCCATATAGTATCCTTTCTTACAACCTTTTTCTCTATTCTATTCTACTTCGTTATTCTCTTCTTCCATTGGGGACAATAAAAATAAAGTTGGAGGGGAGAATAATTAAATTAATCAAGTCCTCAAATATGACCATAATCAGTTTTGCATACCGGATTTTATCTCAATTTGAGGTTAATAAGGCATTCTAATTGATGAATGATTAACAGTTTAGATAATTTTAAAGATATTGAGGGATAAATTATTCAGAAAGTCTAATAAATGGTAGGATTTAGATCAGAATAAATTTTGGAATGATTTCAAAACCTTTTGTCCAAGGATCTCAATAAAGAATCTACTTCATAGGGATTCAAGTGGAAATGTCAAAGTTTACAAAAAAAAAGTCCACCTTAAAGTTAAAGTTTATCAAGATTAATAAAATAGGTTTTAGTATTTTTCATTGAGTAACTGAACCCCTTTGCCTAAGTAAGCATTGTTGTTCGCATCAAAAGATGAGAATGTGAAGAAATCTCTAGTAGAGTCAGTCTTAACTCGTAGTCTTTTTGAGTTGAGTCAGTAAGTCTGAGGAATGTTCTACACCTAATACCCTAAAGTCAATTGATTTGGGAGTCATTGGCTTAAAGCTCATTACAAAAGTCTGTTGGAAAATATATCCCAAAAGCTAATCATCAACATGTTGACGGTTAAGCAACCTTGTATTGTAATTAATTTGTTAATAAATAAAATATATTTTTGATATTTTCATCATAAGTTTTTATCTTCTAATGAACTCCGTTGTTGTGATGAAATTCTTAGGACTATTTAGGTTCGATGAAGAGAGGATTTATCGATTAGTTCTTAAAACTATTCATGACCAAATGATGGGCTGTTAATAAGGATGACAGCTTCTATCGAGCATAGGTCGATGTAGGCCATATGGGTTGGTTGTCCTCTTAACCAAGGAGTGTGGAGACACTGGTATGGCATACAAATGAGATGTAAGGATACATCGTCATTGAATGTGACCAACTCTAGAGCATTCTGCTGTCGAGAATATCTCTGATGGGATATAGATATAAGTATCCCTTAGATCTGAGATCACCTCAGTGACTTGCAATTAACTCACTGTGCTTTGGTATTGGACTAACTGAATTTCTAATTCAGTGATGGAAGACTTCTGGGTACAATCAAGTACTTGCAAAGTCGGAGTGTGATCAAGATGGGATTGACCACTCCAAGAGTTGGAGAAGAATGAATCGTTGTATTTTAATTTAGCAAAATCTTGGTCAGGATAATCCATTAGATGGATTTGATATTTTGAAATACAATGTGGACAACCTGATCAGAGTTGACAGTTGAACTCTGAGATATCCTATGAGCATTTTGGTCAAGAGGATGAATTATATAGAAACTATATCCGCATAGGTTCTAAGGATGTTGTTCTACACATTCGCCTTATCCGATCGTCGGGTACAATTGCTAGATGGTCACTTTGATTGGTACAAAAATTTATTTTTGTACTATCAACTTAGGTTCAGACCTATGAGGTCACACACATTAGAGTTCACAATCCGATCGGATGGTTGATCAACGATTAAGAATCATTTTAGGATTAAACGATCAATACGATTGACATTTAACCTAGTGCAAGTGTTGTAGGAGGATCGATTAGCAATTCGATTGCTAATTGACTTAATTTAATTAAGCCAATAGGTTGAGATTAAGTCTAATTGAATATGATTTAATTAAATTTAGTTTGAGCTTGATTGGATAAAGTCCAATTAGTTTATTGGATAAGCCAAGTGCAAAGAAAAACTAGTCGTAGTTCAATTAAGACTTGGATCAACCTAATTTCTAATTCGATTAAAAAATTAAATCAGATTTAAATCTAATTTAATCTGATTAAATTAGATTCTTAATTGGGTTAAGCCTTATTTTAATTGGGTTGATTTAGTTTTAGTTTGATTTGGTTTGAAAAACCAAATTTGAACAAGTCATAGATTAAATCCTAGTAAGACTCAGATTCCATCTTGCATCACCTTAGCCCCCCATGCCCACTCTCTCTTATTTTGTGCGACAAAACCTTCTCTCCCAGGCCTTCACGCACATCCAAAGCTTTCCACTCTTTCTCTCTTACATGGAATGTGGTTGTAGACCAAGTCAAAGTAGGAATTAGTTTGGATTTCAAATTCTATGAGATAGAATTTTAGGAAACCAAAACTCTTTCCTTATGGCACTGATTTTACCCAGATTTTTTTTGATATTTTTATGACTTTTATGGCACATATTGTGTACCCTTTGCTGGTGGTCCATAACAGAAAAAGAAGGAGGAGGCGCCCAAGAGTTGGGCACCACTTGTCTGCCCTGTTTAGATTTTCCTTGACTAAATATTTGACCTAGACAAGGATTATTCATATCTTATTATTTAAGATAAATTTCTTCTTGAGATTTTCGTAGATTACAGAGCATTGAGAGACCTTTGGGATGTGTGAAAATCAGAGAGAAAGAGTGTTGGGGTGTGGAGATATAATAGACACAAAACTAGGTGTCTAGGTGAGAGCAAAGAGAAGAAGAAGAGGGTCTTCTTCTAGGGTTGCTAAATTCACCTCTTCCCTTCCTCCATCTGTGAGTTTTCTGAGAGTGTCTCACATCTAAAACTCCTTCTCCTACTTCTCATCTTTGGAAGAGTCCAAATCAAGAAGAAAGAGATATCTGATCGACCATCGAAGAAGGATCAGCACAGTACTAGCATACTGTGCTGATTTCCTGGACCAGGACTTCTGATCGTGATTCGTGAGCTCGTGTGGATGACTCCTAGAGGCCGAACATATGTGTGGCTCGCAACATCATCCTCAAGCCTGGATCAGCAAAGTTAGAACGTCTAACTTGCAAGGTAATAGATCTGATCTATTATATTTTACATACATTAGATGTAGTATAGAAATATGTTAATATGATCAACATGTAGTTCTTGCTTTTTATATTTTAATTTCTCATTTAATGTCATATAATAATTATATAATAGGATCTTAGATTTAGAAATTTTTTGATTTTATAAGATAAATTTTGATTTATTTTAGTCTTTCATTGTCCGATCTTGAAAAAGTTTCAAGATCTAACCCTGAAACCATAGATTTGGTTCCTTCAGAGTCAACTAGAAAGCTTAAGAGGTTAGAACATTGTACTGACTATACACGTAAATAAGTATTAAAAAAAGAAAGAGAGAGAGAAGAAGGGGACTAAACTACGAGAAGACACTACACCAAGCCCATAGCAAGTTAGAAGACTTAAAGAGAGAGGTGGGAAGTTGACAAAAAAAAACTCTAGAAATTTTTATGGACTTTACTTGACCACTGAATGGGCAGAATTGATAATTCAATGAAATACCTCTTTGATAGTCTAGTCGAATATCAACTAACTTTAGAACTGCTTAGGATAACTTTTAATTCAAGGACAAGTTAGTATACAATGCTGATTTATCTATTTTACTCGAGGACAAGTAAAAATTCAAATTGGAAGGTACGATCAATATATTAATATAATATAAAAATATTAAAATTTTTGATAATTATTTTATATTATTTAAAAATTGATGCTTCTTATGATTATTTTAGAAATAGTGGATCAATCAGCAATTCAAACTATAGGATTAAAGAAACGTGTCATGCGCATAGAGGGACACTAGGCATTTAGGCAAGCAGCTGATGATCCGTGAGCCTTTGAGAATCCATGTGGCCCATGGAAGCCAGCATGATCATGCGGAGCAGGGGGCATGCGCGTGTCCTGCCACGAAAGCTGGAGGATTTGCCTTTGTGCACGAACATGAAAGCCTTTCGAGGACATGCATGGCATTGAGCAAAAGCATTTGTTTCTTTTTGGTATTGGAGCGGGATGTGGCTTGCAGGGACTGACGTGGCTTCTTTTTGGATGAGTGCGCGATCAAGCGTAAGGAAGCAAAGAAGAAGTGATGCGCGGGATTAGGCGGGGTCCATGCCAATCTGGGTCTAAGGACGAGCATGGCAAGTGAAATATGGGCCTTTGAACATGGAACTAGGCTCATAGATGCGAGCCTGGGATTTGGCACGTGATTTGAATGGTGCTGGAGTGTGGGTCCGCGAGCAAAGGGGTTCATGCGTGGGAGAAATGACACGGACATAACGTGACTTGAACACTGGCGAGCGGATCTTCGATGCGGTTCAAACATACGCCATTCACGTGGATGTACAAGGGCCGTACAATTTAAACTTTAAATGGGTTGAGATGGAGACACGCCTGAGACACAGAAACAGATGCATCTGGATGTGGTTTGAAGCCCTATTTAAAGAGAGAATGATCATTTTATCTTTTGATCCGACAACCATCCATTCTCATGACTCCATCATCCTTCTCCACCTAGATATTATTTTCGCTTTCATTTTTCCATCTCTTCTCCCTCTCCATCATCTTTTTTCATGCTGCCACATCAAAATCCCTTTCTCTTTGGCACCATCATCCCTCCCTCTATTACTATCAACCAACTACCAGCTACTGTCTAGAAGTCTCCTCAGCCCTAAGATATCAGCGAACAAGAGTTTCATAACTGACTAAACTTTCATATCTCAAAAAATCTTTGAAGTACTTAGAACAAGTAGTGGTGTTTTGATTTATCTTTTATACCTCTCCTTTTTATGAAATAAAAAATCTACTTTCAATTTATTTATATTTCTTTAATCTGAAATCATATTTAGAATAATCTATACTCTTGAAATAAACCGTGATCTACATATACAGTTCGTACTCTTGGGATAAATTATTTTTAAATACAATTCCTTCTCGCTCTGTATGCATCTCATCTTGACTAGCCTCTACTCCAGAAGAACAGGTCGTGATCGAATGGATATGGGCCGTGTTTTCACCAGACAGGTTATATCTTGATAAATGGCATATAGATTCATTGCATGGTAGGAAGGTATTAACTGTTTGTCAGGTAACTAGACGAAATCTCGAGATATTTCTCTGATTCTTAACATACTTTTCTGTTAGCATTAGATTTACTTTGCTTTTGTTAATATTATTTTAGTAGATTAATCAATTTTAGTTCTTCTGTAATTCTAGTACTCAAATGTAACTCAACCATGATCCCTGTGGATACGAATCTGACTTGCACTATCTATATAGTAGTAAGTTAGTGATTTATTTTTGACCATCTTGTTAAAAGCAATCAAGTACGGCTTGGCTATATAGTGGAATTAGTCAAAGTTAAAATGGTCAAAATATAGTCATAGGATGGTAGGAACATTTTGATCATTTTGAAGCTAGGGTTGACATGTCCTCGGATCCCTCTTTTAGCCTTAGATCAGCTGGTACCAAGTACCTATCCCTTAGAGTGGTTTTTTAAAATATCCATTTGTATTTTAGGCTTAAATGGTGATATAAAATTTATGCATTAAAGGGCTTGTACTTTGCATTAATTATTATTTCTTCTTAAGTCTTAATATAAATACAAGGCTAAAATTTTTCTCTTATATATAAGAGAGACAAACAAACAAAAAAAACACATGCATGCATGCAAGTGAGGCTACCCGCACAGCCATGCAAAAGGAAAGAAGAAGGGAAATAGGAGAGAAGATTTGAGAGGAAGAACAAGCATTGTGAATGCCAATCACACAATCACAATCGAAGAAGGTTTCTCAAACTTAGATTGCCGAACCAACTCTTCCAACAGCAAATTCAGAAAAAACTCAAAGCAAGATTCAAATACTACATAAAAAATAGAGTACATTTTCTATATATTTTTTTCCTTCCACCTAATTTTAGTTTGTTTTCGGTTGTTTTGTGTTTTTGGTTCGATCTTGTATGTTTTTCACTGCACATCTGAGTTTGTAGATTAGAAAATTTCAATTCCTAGCACGGAGAGCCTCCCATCAATTTTGTACTTATCTACACAATCTGGTTGATCAAATTCTATTTTGGAGTGCTTCGTGTTGGGTTCACTACATTTACACTGCACCATGAGTCTAGTCTTGATGAACCAAACAAGGAACTCTGAAGTAAATCTATTAATTGTAGATTTACATTGGATGTAAATAAATAATTAAAATAAAAAGATCTAAATTAAATATTCTCATAGATATTAAATCGAGGGATCTTTCATCATTGTAGATGTGCAGGCCTTTTCTGATGTTGACTGTTCTCGATTAGATACAGTGGTTCAATTGCACTGGAAAAATACAATCACTCTATTAATATGAGATGTTGTGGGGTGGAGATGGGGTTGGACCCAATAATTATTAGGTGAGGGATCCAAGGACTACTTCACTTATGCAAGAACGATGGGTCTGACTTAACTAAGGACTAAGGTCAATAACTATCAGGTGAGGCCTACAGGACTTAGAGATTAAAGACCACTGAAAGATGCTTGAGAAGCATTAAACAAGAGTTGTCGACGTGTTAGTTGACACATCCCAATAACTGTCAGATGAGGTGGTGCACCAATTAGTGGGACCGTAATATCCATTTAAAATCTTAATCGCGAAAGAGTTTCTATTTCTCTACCTGAGCAGCGTAGGAGATTCGCAAAAATAGTGGGAGTCAAATTTATTTTTAAAATAAAAATTTTAAAATAATCTAAAATAAGTCAATTACAAAAATCTAGTTAGAATCTTCTTCTCTCTGCTAGAAAATATCAGGCTCCAATCCTCTTATCCGAATACTCGAAACCAACCATCTTATCGTTTTGAATTATAAAAACTGGCTTAAGAACTTAAAAATTATTTTGAGTTTCGAGAAGCTCAGCTATGTCATGGATCAGGATATCCCTGTGCTACCAGCTCATCCGATAGTTGATCAAAAGGCAGCATATGAGTAATGGTTGGACAATAACAATAAGGCTCGGTGCTATGTGTTGGCATCTATGTCTGTTGGATGGATGTCTGGCCAGGACACCACCTCCCAAGATCCTTTCAGTACCACGCGATGCAGCAGGAAGAAAGAAGAAACAAAATAAAAGGAAAACAATCAAAATACGTGGATCAGCCACAAAAGGGCTCGCCTCCACGGGGCATGCAAACTTCACTATGAAAAAGAAATTTTACAAGAGGAGACCTCACCCTCAACCCTTATACACCCAATTCTCTCTCACCTGAAGTTCCCCTCACAAAAGCTCTCTCTCTCTTGGAGACCCCCCTGAACCCCTGAAGAGCCTGGCGACCGCTGTCCAGGAGCCTCCTGCTCCTTCTCTCACAGCACTCTCGCCTCTCTCTCTCTTCTAGGATTCGTACGGCTCCGTACGATGCGAAAAACCGAACCCCACCACTGTTTGTTCGTCACAGGCCTTTTTAAAGGCTTAAATAGGGTTTAAAACCTAATTAGATTAGGTTTAAGAGTCCTAAACAAGCCAAATCAACGTCCCAGACCGTCGGATCAAGATCGGGATCCCTCTGGACCCTTAGATCGTGCTTCGATCCACAAAATAGTACTGTGGATCGTGAGAAACATGTGGGAAATGCCCACGCGGTCCACAGGCCCCGCCGTGGACCGTCCAGTCCACGGTGGATCGGGGCAAAGAGGCCGCGGGCCTGGGTCGCACGTCCTGCGTGGGCCTGGGTCGCGCATCCCGCGCAGGCCTGGGTCGCGCGTCCCGCGTGGGCCTGGGCCTGGGTCGCGCGTCCCGCGCAGGCCTGGGTCGCGCGTCCCGCGCGCCGCCGCTTGCGGCCGCGCCGCTGCCGGTCGCCGACGGTCCTCCACCGCCTCGATTCTCGTGCTGACTTCAAAAGCTCGTATCTCCTCCATCCGAGCTCCGTTTCAGGTGATCTTGGTCTCGTTGGACTCCGTTTTTCTCCGCGAACCTCGCTGTGGGCTCAATATAGGCTGAATCTCGAGGCATCAAATCTTAACAATCTCTACCTCGACTCGATATTCGACCTCCTCCAAACTCCGAGAGCTTCTGGATCTCCTCGCCCCCATGCCCTGGGGCAATCGCCTGCTGATCATGGATGGGCAAACATGGGAGTCGAGCCAGGCTGTTCGATCCCATCTCCGTCGTATGCTGTGCTCCTCCTGACCTGAGACCTGCTCGGGGCATCATCCTGCGGCAATAGGAATCTCACCTTGTGACGTCGCCTCTCATCCTCCCGAGTCTCCTGTCTCGTGCCCGATCCACCTCTTGGAGCTCCACCTCGCTCTGGGCTCCGCCTGGCTCCCGAAGCTCCACCTCGCACTGGGCTCCCTGCCAGGTAATAATGTCCTCTGCTCCCATTCTTCCCCTCCAGCACAATCCTATCGCCGCGTAGCACCCTTAGGATTCCTCCACCAGCTACCGTCCTGTAGCCTCTCGAATCCAGTTTGCTAAGTGAGATAAGATTCCTCCTGAAATCGGGTATGTATCGGACCTCCCCCAATCTCCTCACTGCACCGTCATGTGTCCTCCAGCTGACCGTCCCAATGCCTCTGATCGCACAGCTCGATCCATCCGGCAGATATACAGTGCCCTCACTGTTCTCCAGGGAGTCAAACTGCTCCTCTCTACAACACACATGATAGGGGCATGCAGAATCTAATATCCACTGTTGGAAAGAAGTAGATACCTCATCAGATATCTCCAGGACATCTCCATCTGAATCGCTGCCGGCCGTTGCTACAGCAGTCACCATCCGATTTTTTAGTTGAGGGCAATCTCTGACTAGATGCCCCAACTCTTCACACCGGTAACACCTGGTTTTGTTCAAGTCCCTCCTAGACTTAGACCGCCCTCGTTGCGATCTCCTGTCACTCCGTCTACCACCTCCTGCTCCTCCAGAAGCCACCAAAGCTGAGCTACTGCCACCTAAGCTCGAAGCTGGGTTCTCCCTCCTGAGAACCTCGTTCTGGAGTATCGCCACGGTGACCTCGTCCATCTTGATAGTGCTCTTCCCCACTAGAAGAGCAGTCACCAAGGACTCGTACGAAGGGGGAAGCGACGCCAGCAAAACCAGCGCCCTGGTCTTCTCCTCAACATTCTCACCAATGCTGAGAAGGTCGGTGAGGATCTTCTGGAAGTGGCTCAAATGCTCCTGCACGCTCTGTCCCTCAGTCATCCGCAGTTGGTAAAACTGCCTCCAGAGGAAAAGAGTGTTGGTGAGAGACTTCGTCATGTACAACTCCTCGAGCTTCGACCACAGCACCGTCGGGGAAGTCTCGCTTAGCACATGGATCACCACCTCATCCGCCAGGTACATGCGGATGGTACTCACCGCCTGCATCTGTAGCCGTTTCCAATCCCACACCTCCATGGTGGTCGGCTTCTCATCGCACAAGAGAGCATCGATCAACCCCTGTTGGATGAGCACGTCCTTCACCCTTGCCTGCCACAAGGAGAAATTGCTCTTACCATCGAACTTGTTGATCTCCATCTTGATTATTCCTGTTTTCTCCATCTTCAGTCTTCCTCACCACCACTGCAATCTGCGTCCTTGTACCGCCTTGCTCTGATACCACTTGTTGGGTGGATGTCTGGCCAGGACACCACCTTCTAAGATCCTTTCAGTACCACGCGATGCAGCAGGAAGAAAGAAGAAACAAAACAAAAGGAAAACAATCAAAATACGTGGATCAGCCACAAAAGGACTCGCCTCCACGGGGCATGCAAACTTCACTATGAAAAAGAAATTTTACAAGAGGAGACCTCACCCTCAACCCTTGTACACCCAATTCTCTCTCACCTGAAGTTCTCCTCACAAAAGCTCTCTCTCTTGGAGACCCCCCCGAACCCCTGAAGAGCCTGACGACTGCTGTCTAGGAGCCTCCTGCTCCTTCTCTCACAGTGCTCTCGCCTCTCTCTCTCTTCTAGGATTCGTACGGCTCCGTACGATGCGAAAAACCAAACCCCACCACTGTTTGTTCGTCACAGGCCTTTTTAAAGGCTTAAACAAGATTTAAAACCTAATTAGATTAGGTTTAAGAGTCCTAAACAAGCCAAATCAACGTCCCAGACCGTCGGATCAAGATCGGGAGCCCTCTGGGTCCTTAGATCGCGCTCCGATCCACGAAATAGTGCCGTGGACCATGAGAAATGTGTGGGAAATGCCCACGTGATCCACAGGCCCCGCCGTGGACCGCCCAGTCCACGATGGACCGGGCAAAGGGGCCGCGGGCCTGGGTCGCGCGTCCCGCGTGGGCCTGGGCGTGCGTCCCGCGCAGGCCTGGATCGCGCGTCCCGCGTGGGCCTGGGCCTGGGTCGCGCATCCCGCGCGCCGCCGCCTGCGGCCGCGCCGCTGCCGGTCGCCGGCGGTCCTCCACCGCCTCGATTCTCATACCGACTTCAAAAGCTAGTATCTCCTCCATCCGAGCTCCGTTTCAGGTGATCTTGGTCTCGTTGGACTCCATTTTTCTCCGTGAACCTCACTATGGGCTCAATGTGGGTTGAATCTTGAGGCGTCAAATCCTAACAATATCAAATAAATTGCAACACCAACACGAGAATATGAAATCTATCAAGATCATGTTTGATCACCTCAAGGAGTTGTATGCTAAACAAAGCAAGTTAGCATGCTATAAAGTGTCTAAGAGACTCTTCAAAGCAAAGATGCGTAAGGGACAGTCTGTTCATGATCATTGTTTGATAATGATCAATGATTTTGAGGAGCTTGAGAAGTTCGAGTTAGTCATAGATAAAGAATTGCAAGTTGATCTGATCCTTCAATCCCTTCCCAACTCATATAGGCAGTTTATTGTAAACTTCTATATGAATAAAATCAACCGCACCAAGGCCGAACTCTTGGATATGCTAGTTACTACTGAAAGGATCTTGAAGAGTTCAAGGGACACTATTCTTGCTGTAAAGCAGACTTCATCTTTCAAGAAAAAGTCTATCTGGAAGAAGAAAAAGAAGCCCATTAAGAAATAAAAGAACAAGAACATGCCAAAAAAGAAAGTTTCTAAGAAGAAGGCCACAGACAAGGAGAAGTGTTTCCACTGCAATGCTGATGGCCATTGAAAGAGGAACTATTCTGACTACCTGGCTAGCCTGAAGAACAAGAAAGACAATGCACCTTTAGAAGATATGTTGGACTTGCTAGTAATTGAAACTAACCTTATAATTTTTTCTGCTTTCAATTGGATTATAGATTCTAGTTCTAGTGCTCATTTGTACATATCTACATAGAATTTTGAAGAAAGTAGAAGGTCGAGGGAAGATGAAATAACTCGAAGAGTCAAAAAATGGAGCAAAAGTTACTGCTGTGGCCATGGGCACCTATCCTTTGCGACTACTATCAGGATATAGTTTATTACTTAGGGATTGTTACTTTGTATCTGCCGCAAGTAGAAATTTGACTTTTGTTTCAAGTCTGTCGCAGGAGAATTATGTGTTTAATTTTAATAAAGACTATTATATCATTTATTTTAGAAATAAAATAATTGGATGTGATCTTTTAGTTGACAGTCTCTATCACTTGCATATAGATATATCTGTGAATATGTCTGAGCAGGCAATGAATGCCATAGGATCTAAAAGACCTAGAGATAAAATTAACCTCAGGTATTTATGGCACCTTAGGATAGATCATATAGGAGAAGAAAGGATTAACAAACTGGAGAAAAATGGGATCTAGAGCTCATTGACTACTGAGTCATATCCAAACTATGAATCTTATCTTCAATAAAAACAATCAAGCTATCCTTTGTGGGATAAGAAGAAAGGACCATCGAGGTACTTACTCTAGTACATACTGATGTATGTGACCCATTTGATGTGTCGGTCAGAGGAGGTTATATCTATTTTATCATCTTTACTGATGATTATTAATGGTATGGATATGTGTATTTTATGAGATACAAATATGAAGCTTTTGAAAAGTTCAAGAAATTCAAATATAAAGTAGAGAAATAGGTCGAAAAAATTCTAAAAGTACTTCGATCAGATCAAGAAGATGAATATCTAAGTAGAAAATTTTTGAATTATCTTAAGAAAAATGGCATAGTCTCACAATGGACTCCGTCTGAAATACCTTAACTCAACAGAATTTCAGAATAGAGAAATTGGACCTTATTGGATATGGTTCGATCCATGATGAGCTTCACAGATCTTTCTTTATATCTTTAAGGATATGCTTTGATTATCACTAACTATCTAGTAAATAAGATTCTCTCTAAATCCATTCTTACCACACCATATGAGATGTAGCATAGTAAGAAATCATGCCTTGGTCATCTCAGAATTTGGAGATGTTCGGTATATATCAAACGACTTCAGGCAGACAAGTTAGAGGTAAGATCCTTAAGGGCTCATTTCATTGGATATCCAAAAGAATCTTTAGGATGCTACTTTTACCTTCTAGAAGATTATAATGTGATTATGAGCCAAAATGCTATCTTCTTGTCAAAATAATTTATCCAAGATGGAAATAGTGGGACGCAAATAAGGCTCAAAGAGAAAATCTCTGAAGAGCAATGAGTCATAGAACCTATTGAACTTATTCTAGTCGGAAGTCAGATCAAGACCCATCGAAGACTAGGTAAAATCCTTCAACAAAATTCTTCTCAAATTTTTAAGGTTCTCGAGCTTGAATCTTTGCAAGATTTTATGTTAGAAATTTTTAAAATCTTGATTTCCAATCTCCCTTTTTTTCATCCTTTTTTGAATTTTTTGATGCCATACACCACCGCCGTTTGCTGGTCGATGCCGCCCCCTGTGTTGTCTTGGCCTCAGTCACTGTGGGCCATAGCCTCGATCGGTGGTAGTTTTTCTATTCAAAGAAGGAATAGGGGGGACATGAGTCTCCTGTTCCATTAAGAAAAAGGAAAAAAGAAGAGGACATGCGGGTCCTCTGTTTCATTAAAAACAAAGAAAAATAAAAATAAGAAAAAGAAAAAGAAAAAAATAAAGAGAGAGAAAAATTCTCTCTCTCCCTACTTTGAGTTCGAATCCCTGCTTTCTGTCTCCTTCCTCTCTCTTTTTATTCTCTCTAATTTCTCTCTTTAAAAAAATATCACTTTCTCTCTCTAAATTTTTTTCTTTAAAAGTGTCTCTTTTTGGATTATGTCTCTTCTAAGATTTTTTGGACCTTAGAAAGACTCTCTAGTCTTAATATCCTAATGAATAGATCTTGATCGTTGACTGTTGGATAATTGTCAGTCTCCATCTTGATCGGGTCGAGCATCATGAGATCTTATCATCGATTATATCATAGCATCCTACCTTAATCTTTGATTCGTAGTGGATCGATTTGATATCCTAGATTAGACCGACTGGATGTCAAATGCTACCGCATAGTCAGCCAGTCCTATGGATTTTTATTTTGAAAATAATTATGATTAAAATTTGATACAAATATAATTTTCAATTTTAAGTTTTGAAAGAGAAATTTCTGGAATCATATGAATTTATTGGAGTATGTATGAGGTAAGTAATACTTCATTTTTTTTAAAAAATTTATCAGTAAATTATAAAATATTTTTTATATTGAATTATTCTTGATTTATAAATTTAATGTATTATATTTTAGATTACTGAATATGCCTTTTTTCTGATATATCAAATGATTTGTGATGGATCGTATTAATTTTGATATCGATTAATCATTTGATTTCAATGTCGTCTAGTTTGTGATTTTTTAAATTAGAATGTGAATTTGTGTTTGATCTAAGATGGATTTTGACTCATAGCCTAACTATATTTTGAATCTCGACAATGAAAGTTAAATGTTGGTACTTTGATATCCTATCAGTTAGGATTATGCACTGGTTGCCATATAAATCAAGAGAAGAGAGTACGACAAGTCTAAAGGCATGTTTAGTAGGTAATTTTGATTGCCATAGGTAATTTTGATTGCCATAGGTAATTTTGATCCCATTAAATTTCTTGTTTTGATCTTATTATAGTAGTAGATTGAATGCATTATCTATTAATTTGTTAATATTTTCATTCATTTTTTTGTTATAGGTTGATTAATAGTTTCATAATTATTAAATCATTATTATATTGAATGTTTATTTTTCTAATTTTTTTGCTATATTTTATGATAGTTTTTATCATGCCAAATCTGGCAAAGCTTGAATTTGTGGCTCTTGATATTACGGGTAAGAATTATTTATCACAGATACTAGATGCTGAAATTTATCTCGATGCTATGGGTCTTAAAGACACAATTAAAGAAGCAAATAAAGCATCCATTCAAGATAAGGCCAAAGCGATGATTTTTCTTCGTTACCATCTCCATGAAGGATTAAAATCTAAGTATCTTACGGTAAAAGATTCACTTAATCTTTGAAAAAATTTAAAGGAAAAATATGACTACCAGAAAATAGTGATTCTTCCAAAAGCTCATTATAATCGGATATATTTACGATTATAGGATTTTAAAATTGTAAGTGAATATAATTCAGTAATATTTAGAATCAATTCATAATTGAAATTATATAAAGAAAACATTATTGATGAGGATATGTTAGAGAAAACATTCTCTACTTTTCATGCTGCAAATATGCTCTTGCAGTAGTAATATCGTGAAAAGAATTTTACGAAATACTTTGAACTAATTACATATCTTCTTGTGGCTAAACAAAATAATGAGCTATTAATGAGAAATCATAAAGCCCGCCTAATTGGTTCAGCTCCATTCCCTAAAGTGAATGTGACATCATTTAACAATTTTAAATGTGAGTGAGGTCATAGTTGTGGCCATGGATGCGATCGAGATCGCAGTAATTATCGCAATCATGGTGGCCCTGCTCCCCCTCCCTCCAACAATGGATGTGTGTGCTCACACACACACACACACATATATATATATATATATATATATATATATATATATATATATATATATATATATATATATATATATATACAGTCTTATATTTATCATTTTTAGTTCTATTTTTTTATCTATTTTATTATTTTAGTTTATATTATATTTTAAAATATTTGGAAAAAAAAAGGGAGATTTTTTTTTAAGTAAGAAGGAAGAGAGAAAGTTACACTGCTATTTACCATTGGAAGACAAACCACAGCCCAATTCCTTCGATCATCCTGCCGCCCTGTAAGCGGCACATCCCTACCTATCGTACTCCTGCGGAATACCACACGCGAGGCACGAGTTCCAGCCAATCGCTAGCCACTCCATCTCGCCCCTCGCCAGGTAGCCAGACCACAGTATTCCTAAAAGGGTCCTACGGACCAACGGGCGTTCCAAACCCCAAGCCCAGGGCAGGGCGTTCCTTGAAGTCCAGAGAAATCCCCGCTCAAGAGCGTAACGACCTCTAAGGAGCACATCTTCACTTGAATATTCCCCTACGTGGCACGCTTTTATTGGACCCTTCCACGCCACTCGAACTAGGAAATTAGAGTGCCCCAATACGAGTCCTAGAGAGAGAAATAAGAGAGAGAATGAGAGATATAGAGAGCCCTCTCTATAAACACGTATCTCCCTGGAAGGAAAAAAAAAAACCCTCCGCCTGTAATCTCACCCTTTCTTTTCCCCTTATTTGACAGCCCCTCCTCTCTCTTCCCCTCTCCCTCGGGGAGGCGTCGACCCGCGAATCCGAAACCCCCCTCTCCCGCCGCCCGAAATCGGCCGATAAATCGCCGAAACCTGCTACCGATTACCCCCTTCCTTGCCCTCTCCTCTGCCGATTCGCCCTCAGAAGAAAAAAAAAAAAATTTGGGAAAAAGAATTAAAAATTTTAAAAAAAATCGAATATTTTCTCTCCCCTGTCCCCTTCCCACTCTCCACCACCGCCTCTTCCCTGGCGCACGCTGGCGAACCTGCACGCCGCCGCCTCCTATTTAGACCGCCCCTTCCCCTCTCTTCTCATCGATTCTCCGAGGTACGTCTCTTCTCCACCGAATCTGCTCTTGTTTCCGTCCTCAGCGTTTCCCGCTCACACGGTTTCGTTGCGGGCGCGAGCCCTTTCGTTCCGATTCCGGGTTTTCTTTCAATCTGCCCTCCGTTTCTATGCTTTTGATGAGAGTTTTGGCAATCGGTTTGATCTTTTCCAGGGTGTTTGTTGTCTGATCCGCCTGGCTTTTAGTTGGCTTCGATCGTTTCCGGGGTCGATCGGGGTGGAATCCCATGGGCTGATCTTTCTGGGGCTTTTTTCTGATTGGATTCGGTTTGACTTTAGATTCTCTGTTTCCAATTTGGTAGAGTGTTCGCTGCTGCTTGTTTGTTTGATAATAGTTATTTATTTTTTCTTCTTTTTTGGCTGAGAGTTTTTGTTCTTTGATCGCGTTGTTTAGATTGTCGTTCTAATGTGTTAGATTTGGGTTCCTTTTTCTATAAATGGATTGTTTTGAATGCAAAGATTGCTGATTGTGGATATGGATATGCATGTGGCTTCGTTTTAATCGCATGCGGTTTTTAAAATTTATGAGCTTTTGTTTCTGGAATTGGAGTTTAGGGTTTATGGGTGCAATATGGATTTGGAAATTAATTTTCATGGGCTGCAGGGCATAACTTTTATGGAATTGAGTTGGAGTGTAAGTTTTTACTTCCCATCTTAGCAACTTAACAGCTTTTAGATCAAAGATGGCTGTTGGTTTACTGATTACAGTGCAGGAATTAAGATAGAATGGAATTAAAAGAGCCCTTTTTATTGCAGTAAGAGTGTGAGGTGGACGTTGGACACTTCTATGTAACATTGCAATGGCTTTCTTTAGGAGCTATGGGAACAAGATGGAATCTGGGCATGACTTGAATGTGAAGGCATGGGACAGTGGAACTGAGGATGCATATGCCTCTGCAGGCAATAGAGATGGGGATGTGAGTATTAGTGATAAGGACATTGATATAAAGGCAGAAGACACTTACCAGAGCGAAGAGGAGCTACTTGATACTGTTAGACAGCAGAGTGATACGTCTGGTTGGAATGCCACTTCTAAACCTGGAAGAAGAACAACTCCTGGTCAATGGGGCTCGAATTTCTGGAAGGACTGCCAACCAATGTGGGAGTCTAAAGATGCAGAGTATGATGGTAATAAAGGTGAGGAAGAATCTGATGTTAAATCTTTTGAAGAATCAGATGGACAGGGAGATGATGGAAGGCCTCATAGAGGGCAGGTTGATGTACCTGCAGATGAGATGCTGTCTGATGATTATTATGAGCAGGATGGCGAGGAGCAGAGTGACTCATTGCATTACAAAGGACCAAGCCATCCTAGCAACTCTGATTCAAGATTGCCACTGAAGCCAGCTTCCAGTAACAAGAGCAAGTCAAAGCGTACAAAGTCTGCAAAGTATGATGAATACGATGATGATGAGGACTATGAGGAAGAAGATGAAGAAGAAGGTGAATTATTTTGTCTTTTTTCTTAAAATGCATTTTTAAGAAGCAGTTTGGAGTCCTTTGAGAAAATTGCAAGCTACACACTTTATTTTTTTATTAAGTATTAATGTAGCCTCCTGTTTGTTTGCTTTCAGAAGATGATCCAGATGATGTTGATTTTGAGCCAGATTTTAGCGAAATAGGAAGGGGCACAAAGGACAAGGTTGCTCTTTGATCTTCTTATACTTTACCATTATTAGAATTTTCTTAACTCTCTCTCTCTCTCTCTCTCTCTCTCTCTCTCTCTCTCTCCAGTTGTAGCATTTAGACATAACCTTCTTTAGGGAAGTGTTCAGATGCGGTTAGTTTGTTCTATGGCTTTAAAGGACTACTAGGCCATTACCTAGTTTTGGTCCCAGCAGTCTAGGATCCTGGAAGGGTGGACTGGGGACAGATCTAACCTTTATCCTTTTTTTTTTGCACGAAGTGGCTGCCCTAGGATCCGCGCCATTGTACTTGTCAGCTCAAGCCCTTTACCATGGCACCAATCAATGACCCTTACTTCAAAGGAATATTGTTGATGTAAATTAGGATGGTGTAAATCTAGGATTTAGTTCTCTCTTGGGCCTTTGGCTACACTGGACTCTTCTCCCTTTTGTTTGCATCTTGGCAGCTTAGATGACAACCTTTGTTATATTTTTATATATCTTTATATTTGTTACTTGACACCCATATGTTTATTCTGCCTCTCTATGCCCATTGTGATTTACATAACTTTTCTATCATCCAGCAACATCCTTCAATGCACAATAAAAATGTTTTTTTTTTTAACACTATTTCAAAGGGTCATAACACTTGTGCAAGTTGAGAGGATATTACTGAATTATATGTTTTTGATCCTGCACCAGCGTATTGGTGTATTTTCTCAACTCTTGTCTCGTTCTAGCTGCCAGCCATGACTTTCCATTATCACCTCGAACACAATTTTAAGTTGTTTTATATGAACAGTTATAAAAATAGCATTAAATTGCAATTTTAAGGTTCATGTCACCCTATTATTATTCATTGGCATGTTGATGGTCACAAGGTCCTCTCCTGAGTTACGTTTGCTGTTACATGTAGGTTTTCTAGATGTTGATGAATATATCAAAGACAAAAAAATTAAGAGTGAAATATTCAGTGGTTATATTTTCGATACCCATATGAGTTTTCAAACTGAAAGTGCAAGGGTTTTCTACATTCGTGTTGCCAATCTGTATGAGTCCTCGTGTATTAAAATGCTTAATCCCAGTAATTTTAGCAACCAATCTGCCAATAATTATATGTTTTTTGGTCATTTAAGATTAGATGGCACTCTTGTCCTTCAATTTTTGTTTTCTAACCAAAATTTAGTTCCACAGATCTGCCTTTTGAGTGTCCATACAATCAGAAATCATGTGGCAGAGACCAGGGGGGGAGGTGTGCATGTTTGATTGCGCGCATGTTCATGCATGGACACCTGTGTTTGAGGGCAATGTCAGGGAGTGCATAATTGATATGAGATAAATAGGTACAGGGAAAGCAAGGTTTATGCTTATTACTTATATTTTATCCCTTTTGGATCAAGTCAGGTCAAGGTGGGCTGCATTGGACCAATTAAGAGCTGACCCATGTTAGACTTGAATATTGCTCTGGTTGGGAATAAAATGGCATGAGCCTGACTTAACTGAATTTTAAAGCTGAAGCCATCTAACATTCTGAAAAATCTGATTGGAGTGAGGGTAACTGGGTTGCATTGTGGGCTCTACTTATTTGGAGGTCCACATGCCATTCCTTTTTTTTTTTCCAATTCTATTTTTGTAAGGGTTCTAAGTAAGACAAACTTCTAATTTTTGTTAAATATTTTAGTACCTTATTTTATAATTGGGATGGCAAGAATAAGTAAGTGTGTCAAGATGTGCAACGAGTTGAATTAGTCATCTCCTATATGATGACATTATTTTTTCTGAGCTTTTTGTTAATAAAAACTTGCTAATTTTGAGTTCCTTTTTTTCTCTCAACTCGAGTAATTTTTGAGTATAAATATACTTAATTAAGAGTTTGAGGTAGTTATTTTGGGATCTCATTTCCACAACTTTGAAAGTTCCCTCGGAAGCAAGTTAGATTGAATACTTACAGTTTGCCATAGGAGGAAAAGTTAAACTTGCTATCTGTTTGACGTTTGTGTTCAAAGCACTTGCTTTGGTGACGCATATGCTTAAAAAAATACCAAATGATTTGTTGTGCTCAAGAAGTTGGGATGCTGATGAGAAAATTCATCTTCTGGGGTGGGGAAAGGCTTGAATGGAAAGAAAAGTTGGGGGAATTTGGACAGATGGATTTTTTAAGGCAGGAATATAACTTGCTTGGCCAAAAGAACTGTACATTTGGAAATGAGGAAAAGGGTTGTTAAGAAGTTGATTACTGGAATATCTATTAAAGGGAGAAGGGGCCGAGAAATATGATAGGCAGCTTGATTGCTTCATAAGGGAAAATTTTAGAATGGGAATGGTGGGATAACTATTAAGACATTTGGCATGGGAAGAGTGTCTAGGTCTCCTAGCTTGACAATATTCCCCTAGTCAATATACTTTCATTTGGGAATATCAAAGTGAGATGGTTGGGAAGTATGGGTCAATTATTCTGGAATGACATATCAAGGATGTGGAAATTCTGAAGCCAGCCACCTTCTGCCCTTAGTGAATAGGATTCTCTAAATTCTACAGGGTGCAATGGTGCAATCATTTTCATTATTATTTTTGTTATTGTTGGTTTTTATTATTATTACGGACTTCTAAGTAAAAAATTCTTTGAGTTTGAAGAACGAGGGGTGAATTTTGTTAGCTTTAGATCAGAAATAGACTACTATTTTTGTAGTAGATACTTTTTTTTCCTTTCTGTAATTTATAGTCGTGTTATGAAGAAGCAAAGGTTGACAACACATGGGATGTGTTTGATGTTGCTTCTGCTTGAGAAAAAGAGAAGGAGAAGCTAGGTTTTCTAGCTTCTTTTAATAGTGCTTTTTTAACGTTTTTTGACACTTTTTAGAGGATGCTATCAAACTTTTTTTTTTCTGGGAGTGCTTTTTTGCTTTAAAAGTACCAGACATGCCTGTGCACTTTGTGCTAGGAGGCTGAAAGCCTTGCACATCTACCCCCCATTATGACTTCCGTAGATCATCTCTGTTGGTCGATTCTTTAAGGTTTAGGTAGGAGCCAAAAGGCATTGGCCTGAGGTGTGGAATCTTGGCTGTTTGATTGGATTCTGCTGAAGAATCAATATGTATACATCAAGAATAGGATTAGTTGTGCCATATGCACTCTAGTGGAAATTATGGGGTCAAAGGAATGGGAGTATCTCCTAGATGAAAATCACGTATGTTGAAGGAGTATGGAGAAAATCAACTTTCTGTCTAATATTAAAACCCTAAAGAGGTGAATTATTTGTTATGATAGTGACATATATGTTGCTATTGTCTGAAGTTTTGTTCGGAAGATATTGAAACTAAAGGTTTTGATTTTAGCTTAAATCTAATCTAATATTAAGGGTAAATTTCTGAGCTTCACCCAAAACTAACTTATGGGGCCAAATTTAATTTCTATATAGGTTTTTATTCTAATGACTTGCATTTCTTCATTCTTCAAATATTTGGAAGCACTTTGTCTAGACTCAACTTGAATTTCGTAAGTATTCATAATATTGAAGTTTTAAACCCACTCAACACTATGTTGTTCCAAACTTAGACATTTATAATATTGTAAGTTACAAGCAGGTAATTAGTGCTCACAAATTTTATCTTTTTGCATCTTTTATTTTTCCAGAAAACTAACTTTTACTTAATGGGAAACCACCAAAAGAATACATCAAAAGGTCCAAACAATAAATATATTCTTAAATTATGAAATTTATGGTTCTTGACTTTTTTATTTTGATCTGTTATTTTATTTGTTCACTTTGATCAACATTTTAAAATCTTTTTTTTTTTTACAAACTGAAACTTCCAAACTAGAACAGAGCTGTCAGAACTGTTTAAACTGCCGAAAGTAGAATTTATTTGGTCTGGCTGAAATTAGTTTTTGAAATTATCTAGGTATTTTTTTAATAATGTTGTTTTTTCTTCTTGCATGTTGCTGAATCCTTTCATCACAATTTTGTGGTTGATGAAATGGTCTGGTATCTAACATTGCTGCACCTCCTACCTCCCTCTTCTCTGTATTTGTTTTCCTTCTCCAATTTTGTGCCGATATTTTTACTAAATTTGAATAAGCAAGTCAGTTTTTGTATGGTAATATGGTTTATAGAGAAATGTTATTTGAAGAGGGGTATGAATAATCAACTTTCTCTTTTTTATTTTAACTTTGCTTTTCATTTTATATCTATTGTTTACTGTTTGATTGTCTTGTAACTATATGTATCATTGCTTGGTTAATGTGCTAGTTTAAATAAAATGTTTGTCTTTTCTAGTAATGGGTTTAGTGCATTGTTTTTATCTCAGGCAGTTATGATCTCACTCATGTTAGAGGACTTGAGGGATGATTATTTTTTCTTGCTTGTAATATTATGTTTAGGATGAGCCTCTGATTGGAATGGAGACCCTGCTTAGGTTGTTGTCTTAAGTCTTAACCTTCAAAATAAGTAGGCTGTCTTATTGTAGTTAGAGCAGATTCATTGATTTAAGAGGATCAATGCTCATGTCAATTATGTGCATGTAATTACATTTATTGTTTGCTGGACAATGAGAAACTGCAACATATATCTGATAGTTTATTAAAATATTGCATGCTGCATCTTGCTGAGGATATTTTTGTTTCCATGTGAAGTTAAGAAAATCTTCCACTACATTTTTTTACATCTTCATTGCTGTAAATAATCTTCATTCTTTTGGTCATATATTGATCAGGTAGCCATGTTGGAAGCTAAATTAAATATATTTTTTTGTTTTAGATTTGTACTTATCTCTTACTTGATAACAGGCAAAATTATCAGAGAGCGATGATTTTGATGACGACAACGATGATGATGATGATGAGGACCTTGATCTTTCTGATGAAGATGATTTTATTGAAAGCCCACGACGAAAGGTGCGCCGTAAAGCTGGATGCAATATGAAGTCCAAAGAAATGAAATCTTCTGTACACAGTCGACGAAAAAGAGGGAAGACTTTCTCGGATGATGAATATTCATCAGGAAAAGATTCAGAAGATGATACTGATGAAGACTTTGACCATAAAACAAGGAGATCATCACAATTACTTAAAAAAGTTGGAGGTCGATCAACCGTGTCCGCAAATGTGAATTCTCATATTCGCGAGCTTCGCACATCTGGTAGGTCAGTGAAAAAAATTTCGTATGCTGAAAGTGAGGAAAGTGAAGGTGATGATGAGGAAAGATCAAATAAGATCCAAAAGGTGTGGATCCTTATCTGAAAACTTTATTTCTTCATAGCTGGATCAAAATCCGTATATTTCCTTGGTGGTTCTTTTACTTGGTCCATTCAAGTTCCTACCTTGGTTTTCTGGAAGGTTAGATGAAATGTATTTTGCGAGCAACTTGCAAAGATTTCAGTAAGGTTCTTGGAGATAATGATATCACAAGCTGGGTTATTGGTTTCAACCTGTCTCAGTGGCATGTTTTTAACTTGTAAAGGCCATGCTGAGGGTTTGATAGCACCCCTTCAGCCATCAAGATGCTAGAAGCTGGTTTACTTGTTGAAAATTCCTTTTTTTTTTTTTTAAAGAAGCACATGCTTGGAAATAATCAGGTTATTTGTCCACTCGATAATCTGTTTTGGTAGATAGAAGCCTCATAAGGTGGTTTATTTTTTGGATACATTTTGGTTTGGTACAATTTAATTTGATCAATATAGAGCTAGTATCTTATAAACTCATTGTTTTATTGAACCCAAGGTCTGCCATCTTGTTTCCAAGTATCATGCCAGCATGTTACCAGTCTAGTACGGTGAGGTCGGTACAGTATGCACTCCATACCGAGACATCTCCCGATCCCTTTTCCCCACTTTTTATCATTGGTACCTATCCGAACTTGGGTGTTATAGGTTGGTATGTGTATAGTATGCACCTTGCACCTTGGTATGGAGTGGTACTGCTCGGTTCAGACCAGTATGGAGACTGGCACGGGTGTGTTTGGACTGCTCTGGGGCTTGTATTGAGCCAAACTCCATCTTGTCCCATTCCATCCTGGTTTTAGTCGATGCACCCTGAATTGGGGTTTTCGAGATGAGATGGCAATCATTGATTGAACCCAATATTCCTTTACAAGTGACTTCCTAATCTGAATTATGTGGTAGGCCATGCATGTTGTTAATCATGTTACACCTTTGAAATTTTCATTTGCCTTTTCTGTCTAGGTTTTGCAGGAGGATGCTGAAGAAGATGATGGAGATTCAATTGAAAAGGTACTCTGGCACCAGCCAAAAGGCAGGGCTGAAGAAGCTATGAGGAACAACCAATCAACTCTCCCTCTTGTGCTCAGCACAATGTCAGACTCCAAACCTGATTGGGATGAAGTGGAATTTTATATAAAATGGAAAGGACAATCATATTTACACTGCCAATGGAAACCAGTCTCCGATCTTCAAAATGTGAGCCTTCATATCACATTCGGGGTCATATTAGTGATTATTTTAAGTAACTGTGCAAATAGTTCCTTTTTTCTCTTACATTTTCAGTGTTAACCATATCAGCATCTTGCTTTCTGAGGCTTATATCTTTTTAACTCTACATTGTGAATGGCAGCTTACTGGATTTAAAAAGGTTCTGAACTACATGAAAAAAGTGTCTGAAGAAAGAAAATACAAAAAGGCCTTGTCACGTGAGGAGGTAATACTACCTGGCTGTATCCTTCCTTTTTATTTAATGACTGACATGAGTCGGGCTAATATGTTGCCTTTTGGTTTGATGCATAAATTTTGAAAGTGAGATATCTTTCAACCGTAGGTTGATCAATTGATTTGGAAAAAAAATGCTGCATGTCAAATTGCCTGTGATATTGGAACTAGTGAAGTTGCACAATATTTCTAGAGGAACTATACCGACCTTATCTGATGGCACTCGAGTACTAATAGGTCTGTTTGCTTTAATCACCTCTAATTGGCCAAAATAAAATAAAATAATAAATAAAATGGCAATGTCCTTGTTAAGAGTTGACGCTATAATGGCCATCTGGCCTGGGATCGCCTTAGTTTTCTGAGAGTTGTTTCATGTTGCATGGCTGCTTGTCTGGTGAGATATTGAAATTGGATATTGTTTGACATGTTAAAGCGAGATGATGATTTTTATGGAACTTAATTTTTTTTTTATAAATTATATGAAACAAATTCAACAAATTGGTTGATAAGGAAGGGTATGCTTATGTTCCATTTGGGTCAACATGATTGTAAGCAAGGTTTTACGTCTCGGTGGGACAGGGGGCATCTCGGCTATCCCATCTTGTTCCTCTGAGAAAATGGGATTGGGATGGGGTCGGGACTCCGAAATCCATCCATGTAGGGAAAGAAGAAGAAGGAGGAAAGAAAGAATGGAAGATGGAAAAATAAGAAAAGTGAAGGGAAAGAAGAAGAAGAAAAACGAAAGAAAGAAAGGAAGGGAGAAGAAAAAGAAAGGAAGGAAAGAAGGATGAAAGGAAAGAGAAGGAAGAAGAAAAAGGAAAAAAAGAAAGGGATGATGAAAAGAAAGGAAAAAAAGGAAAGAAAGGAAGGTAGAAAAAAGAAAAAAAAGAAGGAAAAGAAAAAAAATGAAAGAAAGGAGAAAATAAGGGGAGAGAGATGGAGGATATCTATCGGGATGCATGATCGGGACGGCTGTTGGGACGGGACAGAACGGGACAGGATAGCGGGGCATCTCGTTCCATGGAGTTACTGGGATACCTCCATGCCACGGGATTTAAAATCTTGATTGTAAGTATTTTTGACACAAAGGTTTAGGCTTTAGAGTCTATTAAAATTATGCTGGATGAACATCCTTCATCGGAGGCATAGCTTTCTTGGGAATATAATTGATCCATCTACACTAGAGACTTAGTTATGTTCTGTATAGGAAAATATCTTCAAATTCTCCGCATGGAATAGAGTGCAACTGTGAAGATTTTCTATAAACTGCTTGGAAATCTTGATGGAACGTCAGAATTCAAAACATGAACATTGGAAAAGAGAACAATGGGGACAAATTGGCTGACTAAAATATAGTTTTTCCAACATAATGACGTCTCTGTCTGTTAAAGAACATGATGCAACAAATTGAGAAACTGTAGATTCAAATACTTTATGGTTCTTGGAGTTCAACCTATAAAAGGACTTGTTTTGGCATGAGCAATTAGCTTTTTACTAAATTTCTGTTGGTGGATACATTTATGTGCATGATAGAGTGACAAAGTATATGGAAGATTGCTTCAGTAGATTTAAGAAAATTTCATGAAAGCATTCTTGTGGAATGAGTAGGAAATATGTTTTGACTTATTTGCAAGAGAATGAGAATTTGAATGCTTATAATAAGTGTCTATTTTATGTCAAATTTTAGTTTAGCCCTTTCATTTTCATTCCTGAAAATTCAGATATTCCGGTACTTTGTGTGCTAAAAGTAATGATATTACCTTGGTGAGACTATACACCATGTTACTCTTTCTTTTAGTGGTTTTTCACAGCATTGTTCTGCCGGATGGTATTCCTTGTTTTCCTTTTTATTTTTTTTTATTGTTTTATTTTCATTATGCATCTTGTAAGGAAAACATGTATCTTATTTGACACGCAGGTCTCAAGATTCCGCCCCTCAAATAATTAGTTTTCTCTGATATTGAAAATGTTGCTTTCTTATATGATCCTTTTTTTTTTTACAAATTGCCAATTTAAAATAAATTTGGATTTCCTGTAACAGGCTGAGGTTCACGATGTAAGCAAGGAAATGGAGTTAGACCTACTTAAACAGTACAGCCAGGTTTTATTTTATCTGATTTGCATCATTGATTTATAATTTATTTATTTCTCATCTATGTTCTCCTTTGTCAGTGCTTTAACTGGTCTTCATATGTACCATAATCAGGTAGAAAGGATATTTGCAGATAGAATCAGTAGAGTTGATGGTGACGAGGTGGTGCCTGAGTATTTAGTCAAGTGGCAAGGGCTTTCTTATGCTGAAGCAACCTGGTATATTTTGTGCCAAATTTCACTGTAGTTAGTCTGTTAAGTATTGTCATGAAAAACTTAAGATTGATTCACAATGTTTTAAGCCAAATTCATCATTTGTCATGTTAATGCTATTTTGCTACTTCTGTCTGGTAGTATTCATCAATCTTTTCAGCTGTGTTACTTGTATTAGTCTGCTCACTCGCATGACATCGCAGCATGTAAGATAGGTAGCACATCTGGTGGTTCATGTGAGGTGCATAAATTATCCTCATAAATTATGCCAAATGGAGGCATATAATTTAGATCTTGATAAGTCCTACAAGCATACAGGAGGAAATAAGTATTTCTCATCTATTTATATTCATTTTTTCATGATGAGTTGTCTGGACTGAAGTAGACATTAACGATTGATATTTTTTGTGCTCATTTGATGTATGGGATGCATGATAAATATCAAATTTCAATGAACACCCGCATCTTTTACTTCTCTTATTGTCAAATTATATGGTTATGTTTTTGTGCCTCTTGGAAGAAATCAATGTGGCTTATGCCAATTGCCAAACTACTTATGGTTTAAGCCTTGTCTTGTTAAGACTTTAGACACCTTTGCCTTTTTAAACATTAAATATGATATTTATTGGGGTGTTGTGATTTAGAAGCCTAGTGAGTTGAATGACAAAGTAGCGGGAGAATAATCGCCTTGTGGGATAGATTATTGCATGAAGTGAACTGGCATGGAATAAGATACATGTTATCCTATAAGATATCAATTGGTTAGCTTGGTTGAGATCTTAAGGGATTACAGGAGATTGTAATGCACTCCAAAATCCTTGTTGGCAAGGATTTAGGTACTGGCAAGTTAGTTCACTACCATTGATACCTACAGTTCTGTTCAAAAACCTCCCTTAACTGGATGGGACATCCTGCTCACCTGGTTGAGACAAGTCGAGCCTGGTTGGTGCTAAGGCTAGTTCAGCTGGTACCAACGTGCGACTAACCGGTTGCCTGGTTTTCATAAAAAAAATAGTAGAGTTGTGGGAATGGGGACCATGTTCTCTTTTCTCATTTCTTTAGTCATGGATGTGGGGTGTTTGGGCATAAACAACAAAAGAGGGAGAGGGAGGGAAGGGGGGAGCAAGAAAGAGAAGAAAAATATTTAGAAGATGGACGAGCAAAAAATCCTGCTACAATATGAAGATGCAAGACTGTTCGAAGAATTAGGATGGTACATTCTCGATAGCATACGATTTTAGGAAAATATTAGTATGGAGCTCGATATTGGCATTTTAAACCTTGCTTGGTTGGTTATTTAATGTTAATAACATAAAATATTTGAGTATGTTAGTCATGGTTTGCTGTATTGCCCCGTACTGGGATATGGGGCATACTGTATTGTACTGATACCTTATTGATATTGATGTATCATACTAAACCACGTATCGATATTGTAATAGGATGTGGTACAGGTATGGGATCTGGTACCGAGACAGCAAATGCTATTATTAGTAAAAGGTTGGGTGGTTATAATCATGAAAGGTTATTCTATTGACGATTTAGTCGATGTAATTAATTAGGTAAACTTATAATGTATTTTGTGAATATGCTTGTGGGCAAGGTTTGCCATATCGGCTGATACCGTACCGTACTGACACTGAACCGATATGCAGTCTCATAACGTACCGATACTCGATACGTCTTGCCATTTCTTACTGTACTGTACTCCATATCAACACTCTAATAGGATGGTATTGGTACGGGGTCTGGTATCGAAACTGCGAACTTTGCTTGTGGGTGTTTTTTAAACGCATACATTGGGTTTGTTGAGTTTATAGTTCATTGTACGGACCCATTTTGCCTTGTATGGGGCATACTATACCATATCAGTATGGTGTAACTATCAGGTTCAGTATAGTGCAGGGGTTGAATTATTCTATGTTGGGTTGAACTAACTAAGTCTAGTTGGTTTCATGTTGTACTAATGTTCGCTGTCTCGATATTGAACCCCATATTGGTACTATCTTTTTATAGTGTCAGTATGCGATACGGACTAGTATGATGGTGTCGGTATGATATGGTATAGTATGTTCCGTATTGGATGATATGGAGTGGTATGGCAAACATTGGTACCAACCAACCCATATAACCTGGTTTCAGGCAATATATTGGGATGTGAGAAAAGGCTCCTCCATTGTTGTGTCAGTACGGGAGTTGTATCATATTGGACATATTGTAGCATATGGTAAGGTAGGTACCAGTATAATAATCGGTACCAGTACCATGTGAGTCATAAGCTATAGAAGGCAGGGATAAATTTTTGTCTAGGAATATTATTATCTTACATGCTAGCCTGTTCTTTAGTTTTATTAGTAATACTTTATTCCAGTTCATGCCATCCTTCATCATTGTATTTTGCTGATAATCAATTGATGTTGCTGTATTTTGTTGCAGGGAAAAGGACACTGATATTGCATTTGCTCAAGATGCAATAGATGAATACAAGGTAATACAATTCTTTATTGTGGACTTTGTGTTACACGTAGTTTTCTCTCTTTATTTCTTTTTTTCTGTTGATTAAAAGATACAAACTTTGATGCATCTCCTGGGTAGAGCATATTTATGTCTTGATATTGAGAAGCATGATTGTTAGCATTTTATTGTATAAATATATTATAGTTAAATGGGAAATTGTAGAACTATGATGTGTTCCTGCAAAATGTTTGTGTCTATTATATGGTTTCTTTTAGATATTTTAGTAGGTCTAGACATCCTTCCAAAGCTATTGCATGGATATTTCATGTATATGCATGGCATGGATATATTCTCTGGTTGTTTATTCATTACAAGTTATGACACTTGGGCTTCATATCTTGTAATGGTAGCTGAGGTGCTGAGGTGCCTTTTCTCAGAGTTTGTGTTAAAAAAAATTATCACCGTTTTTAAGAAGTACAATCTTGATGGATGTAAAAATCATTTCCTTCCCTGTTTTATGTTTACTTCTTATTTTTGTTTATAGAATCCAGTCCTTTCTCGGTCATGTTTGCTATCTAACAATTAAGATCCCATAAAATTTCCTTTTGCTCTTCTTCTGTATTGTATGTTTGAGTTTTTCAAATTTTCAGTTGTTATGGACTCCAATTCAATTTTTTTTCTTATGTTTTTATTTCTTGATATTTTTTTAGTCTTTCCAAGTTTTATACTTCTATAATTTTTCTTATGCCATGATGTCCCGGCTATTTTCTTACATAAATTATTTTCAGGTTTGATCTTTTCTACTTAATTCATGGATCAAGTTCCTAGAAGTCGTCATTTTATATACTTCCTACGTATATATAGAATTTCTTGATAAACAATTAATTTTGATATGCCTTTAGAGGAGCCTCTTCTTGCAGTTTATTCTAACTTGTCAGTCATGGGTATCGTGTTTCTCATTAACTACTTGAAGGACAAGACAGAGATGGACATTTTGAATTGCATGGGTATATATGCAAAAATCCCTTTGTAGGCCATTGTTTTTTTTCCTAATGTTTCCTGAATGTTATTTGAACTTGGTTAAAACTATTGGGAGTTGTTAATTTGTATATATTCTATGTTAACTTGATGTACTCTATTGCCATCCATGCTTTGTGCTTTACCTAGTTGTATCTGCATTCCTAAAGTTCATGTGGATATTTATGCGTTAGGTAATGTTGTTTATGCGGTAGACTTTTATTTTATTTTTTCTGGGATAAATATTTGTTTAAGATCAGATAAACAAAATTGAAATTCATGAAAGATGAGTAGATTTTTTTTTTAATATTAAACAGTTGCTGGAACAGTTGCTGATGGAACATGAATTTCTGAAGAATAATTTGTATATGGAAATGATGTGATGCTTTGGTAATGAAGGGTTAAAAGTACCTCTATGGATCATAAGGTTAACGATATCCTTCGAGGGCTTGTACACTCTTTTTCTAGTATATATGTGCTTTCTGTAAATTGTCTCTGTCCAGACTATTTGTGGAGACATAACATAAAATAGAATGCATCCTGTGAAAGGGGATGGTGACCGCAGTCAGCTTATTTTATCAATTCAAGCAAAGATGGATGGTGACCAATATGGACATAACTTGGGACTCTGTTGAGCCATATATGGATAGGGCTGGAAATAGTCCAGACTTTGGTTCAGCCACCCTTTGCATGAGCACAACCTGGAGTAATTTGTTTGGGCCCTCAGCCAAACGTTAGCCTGACCATTTTTAGGAAGGTCATGCCTGAGCTTAGATTGAGCCCAAGTTCAATCCCCAAACTTAGCCATCACTTCTTTTCCTTCACCATCGCTTTTATCCTCTTAAACCTTAGCTCTAACAATTGTTGGTGACCTTTTCTTTTGGTTAATGTTTACCCTGACCTTTCAAGCTCAAAAATCAAAATTTCTTGGAGGCCACATTGCTTCACTTGAATTGGGAGCTGGGAATGGGTTTCTTTTTCTCATCCAGTCCATTCCCATGTTTTGTAAGTTTTTTGGACATAGGAATGCTGGCTCCCATAGAAATTGAATTCATGTAATCTGAGAGAAGCTATATCATATTTAATATTAAAAAGATTTTCTTACATATCATATTTATTATTAATTATATATTAAAATATTTAAAACGTATTTGTGTATTAATTAGGTGATATATTATTCTATTCTATACTATGTATTGTATTAATATTATTATTAATGTATTATTAATACTGTAATATTTATTTTTATTAATGATATCATCATATCATAATATATTATATTATATATATTAGATTGTTATTATTTATTGTAATAATAATTACAATAATTATATTATGACTATTACACCTTTACAATATATGTTTTGATTATGATAATGTTTATCATTCTATTCATATTGATGATATTATAATTTTATTTTATATGATATTATATTGATTTTATGCATTAAATAATGTTTACATTGTATTACTAATATTAGATTATTTTCATGGCATTTCTTAAGATATTATTAATATTAATGTTTTTAAGATAATGATATTAATAATGATATATGATATTATATGTTCTTATAATAATGCTTTGTTATTTTTATAATAAATAATCTTAATTAGTGTAAGGATGAATATATTATTATAAATCATATTACATTATTTATAGTTGTATTACTTCTGTTCCAAGCCCAAACAATTGGGAAAAGGCTGGATGCTTATGGTGTCTTTGCATTGTTTTTATGAGCATTATGGTATTACTACTATTAGTATTTATATTAATAATATGAACTAATATAATATTACAATAGAAGATCAATAGTTTATATTGTTATAATTTTGTAGTATTATAATTTTTATAAGAATATTATGTGTTACATTATATTATTTATACATGATAAAGTGTTCATAATCTTTATCATTATTTTATATAATCATGTAATTTAATTGCAGTATTACTAATATTAGTAATATGCATATCATAAACATAACTTTAGTAAGGTAATATTAAAATATTAGTACAATATTAATATATTAAAATATACTAAATTGTGCAAGGTTTGCCGTCTTGGTTTCGGATCTTGTATCAGTGCCAACCTGCTATAATGTCGGTACGGGGCCAGTTCGGTGTACTAACTCTGTAACGCATACTGGTATTCAACCGGTAGGGTAAGGTATACCTTGTAATTGTACCATTTGGTTCGGTATGGTATGACAAATCTTTTTGTCCTATAAGATGTGCATCATTCTCTCAAGATTACCTATACTTGTCATAACGCAGGATTCAAAGTCAGTCATTATCCAATGATTCCCAAGAATGAAATTCTTAGAAATTGACAAGCAATTCCTCAATTTTCTATTCCCTGACAACCAAATATGGCCTTAGGAATATGGGAGATGAAGTGTTGGAGCCAATGGAGGTATCAGTGAAGATGTTAGGACATGGATGATAAGGGCATAGTCGGGCCATTGATATGCTGCCTCATTCTCATGGGGAGGTATCTTTGCATAACTACCACCTAGGACAGGCAATTAGTCCACAGCCGAGGACACAAGATAGCTGCCAGGATTACCACTAAAGGTGGTAGCTATGATAGAACAAATCATGAGGGTTGTCTAGGGCATGAAAGGGAAGGTAGCAAGTATGGAAGGAGAATAGGGCTGGAGGCCAGGCATAGGAGGTAGTGGTAGGGGGAGGATAATAGAGATCAAAGGTGGTAGGGAATATGGTGGTGGAAATGGTTTGTGGAGAGAAGAATTGGTTAATGTTGAATCCATTCAGTGGATTGCCAAGATTACCAAATAAACCTGTATATCTAATATGTCTAATATTTTTTCATTATATATGAATAAAACTATTCATATTATTTGGGGCTTCTGGCCAGAGACTTGGGCTGGGCTAGAGGTTTCCGAAACCCAGCTGGAAATCCATCTAGACCATGTGTTTTAGGCTCTGGCCTGACCTGAATGTATAAAAATTTGGCCCGACACCACAGTCGTGTAGGCTGCTGGGCCCAGGTTTGCGGTCTTATAGTTAGATAATATGATTTCTTCTTCTGATCTAACGTATCAGCATGATGATTAGAGGTTTTATGATAGAGAAATGCCACTTTAGCATTCAGTCTTTGCGCATTGTGAACTGTAATTGTTGTGCATATGTGACTTCTAATATATTATATCTTAACAGGCTCGTGAGGCTGCCATGGCTGTGCAAGGAAAGATGGTTGACTTCCAGAGGAAGAAAAGCAAAGGTCTTGTGTTCTTATGTTCTTTATGTTTTGTTCTTAGTCCTCAATATAAGCTGAATGTGGAATATAACTGTTTGTGTTTTTCTTTGATTATATTGCTACTGAAACCACTGTCAAGATCTTAAAATTGGAACATAATAATGTATGGTTGCTAGTTTGTGTATAATTTTTAACCTTTTTTGTTTAACAATTATGAAATTTTGCATCTTTCCTTTAGTAGTGATCATTTATATCATCTTGTCCGATAAATTAGAAAATAATGGGTCATGATCATCATCAGAATGGGCTGCATTTGTTGAGAAGGCCTGCTGTCTTCAAAATGGCTTTTGTGCTAGATTTTAGTAGATGTCTTGGAACTTCATAAAAGAGGATCCTTAGTTATTTTACCGACAGGATCATCTTCTTTAGTATCTCTTTGTGCCTTTACATATTTGCTTCCAGCAAACATGCTGTGCATATTATTTGTTCTACTCATGGCTTCAAAAATGGCTGAAATGCGAAGGTGCGACCAGCACTGTTCCTTTTTGGCATGATACTGGCATTGGTATGGGTGCCAGGATGATGAAATAGTGGTACTGTTACGTAACGGCTGTACCAGTCTATGCTGGTGCATACCGATGATATCATACAATCCATACCGGTTCTCATAGGAAAATGGTACAGGATTTTGTGCCAGTATTTGAGATCTTGGTTCCATTTTGTATGTCTGTCATTGTTCATTGACAAATTCTAAAATTTGCACTTTTAAATTCCTTGGCAATCTGGTTTTATTGGCTAAGCTTGTGGTATGTTTTGTGAATTTTTAACTGTTCAAATAATCTGGTCCCCGCAACAAATGTGCTTTCATATTAAGGTATGTTTTGCATGTCTTGCTAAGAGCATATTTCCACATAATATTTTCTCTTGCTTGCTCAATCATACTCGAGATTATTTATTGCTTCCATTTTTTTTGTAGAATTGTTTGTTTGATGAGTTTACTTTTCCACAACTCTGTGATTTCTATACTGAAGTCCTTTTCAGTCTCAAACTGACATGGTTGAATTTATAAACATCATCATTTAAGGGATATATTCATGCATGTTGTTAGTTAATGAATTTATAACTAGTAAAGGTTTAGATATGATTCTTTCTGTTGACTTATTGCCAACAGAAAATTGTGAGTCTCTCTATTAGTATTTTGTATGCTTCTATTCTGAAATCTGTGTTTCTAATGCGAGTAATGCATCAAATTGTCGTTACACACTAAATAAACTTTTGGTATTTTATACAACTGTTTTCTCATATCAGTAGACTTCATGTCTAGGTTCTTCCTTGTCATTACAAGTATCTTGTCAAGCAAAAAAGAAAAAGGCTTAATGCATTGCCCTTCAGTCATGAATCTGCATTGCATTAAAGAAATTCCTGTTTAGAAAACTCCTATCTAATTCCTGATCATTTAAAGTTTATTGTAATTATTCTTTCCATCTGTTACCATGTCCTCTTTTTCCTTGTCTATGATGAAGTTATTTGATGTACATCTCGTGGGTTTCCTGTAGCTTCTTTTGGCAAGCTTTTTTGCAATTTCTCAACTTCTACCTCATTTTACAAATAACTGTATAAAGTTGTAACTTTGATTTATTTATTTATTTATTTTTTGTCTTCAGCTAGTTTGCGAAAGCTTGATGAGCAACCTGAATGGCTGAAAGGAGGTAAACTTCGTGATTATCAACTGGAGGGCTTGAATTTTCTCGTTAACAGGTATGCTATCACTTCTTTCTGTTAGAATATTCTATTGCAGACCAGTCACTTCCAATGTTCTACCAGTAGTTAGCCTCCTCCTAGAATGCTTAGACATGGCTATATTCTAGCACAGCTGGAGAAATGATACAAATGTCATCTTAGCTGATGAAATGGGTCTTGGTAAAACTGTTCAGTCAGTTTCGATGTTAGGCTTTCTTCAGGTATGTTATTTGTTATCTTACAAATATGTTGTCTTCTGTAATCCCACTTTTTGTTTTCTTTGATGTAGTCTGCCTGTTCTTGTTGCAGAATACTCAGCAAATTCATGGTCCTTTTCTTGTTGTTGTACCACTCTCGACGTTGTCAAACTGGGCGAGAGAATTCAGAAAGTGGCTTCCTGAAATGAATATAGTGGTGTATGTTGGAAATCGTGCTAGCAGAGAGGCAAGTCCTGTTTGTATATTGCATTTTTTAAGGTCCATGTACGGTAGAAAGGGAAAATCATGGAAGAGTAGATATCTCATAGCTAATAGTTGAATTTTATTAAAATAGTAGTAAATTCAAGTGAAATGTTTCTGCTTGAACTTGTTCATTCCTTTGAAAATTGATCATTAGTTTGTCACTTTATGCAGCAGGATATATATTAGTCTATAACATAAGTTATGAATTCATCAATTCCTTTATTTTTAATTTGCTTTGATGAACAACTTTTTCATGGTCAACATTAAAATGGTGGCTTGCACTAAATGTTAATTGGTGGATGCGTGTATATGTTATCCATTGGTTACTTTTGGATGGTGAAAGCAAGATTACATTCAAAGAGATGTCTGAGGGTAAAACATTAGGATCAGATAGAATACTGACTAAAGTATCACAAATACAGGAGAAACCATATTGTTTTACGCTAACAATCTACTCTTGGAATTATCCAAAATTTGAGAAAATGTCAAAAGATTGGGAGATTTATTTTGACATTAATTGATGTTGATTATAGTGATTTACATGCTGTGCCAAATATCTGGGAGTTATGCATTAGATAATATATCATAGGTTTTTTTTTTTTTTTTTGAGGAAGGGGGGTGTTGAACGAAGACTAGACAAACAATGATATTTGAGAACTAATTTGTAATATATCCATGAAAGTCAACCATCAATGTCTAAAGGATGACAAGCACATAAGGCAATTGTGTATTGGCCACTATATTCCTAGCTGTTGTTGGTTCAATTAATAGTTGTCCTTGATCTATTATTTGTGTACAATTTGCATGGCAACATAAGGGTGAGTGCTAATTTGAATTTTGGAGAAGTTTTGGAGGATCTAGGTCTCGGATATCAAGTTAATTTAAAATATAATCAATGTGCTCTATGCTTATGTCTGTGGTGCTATGTTACCTAATACAACTTGATAAGATAAAGATATTGTATGGTTATAGGGTGCAACTAACCTTATGGTTTTGAATGTTAGATTGCTATATGAGTCGTTTTGTATAATGATTTGAGGTCGATTAATGGCAAAAGGCATGAAGTATATAACTGGAGAGGAGGTATCATGAATAACTTTTGTAGGTTTCATTGGCATGCATGATTGAGGATGTTCTATGCTGAAGGAATTTGGAGGAGGAAATACCTGAAACACATATGTAGAAGCCAAGAAAAAAGACTTGGAAAAGCTTTCAATAACACCATATGTAGCCTAAAGCTTTGCAATGCCAGTTTTTGGTACCCATATTGGTACCATGTCGGTGTAGTGTCGGTATCCATCAGTTCACATACCAACACATGGTGTACTCCCCATGGTATTATTTCAGTATCGGAATGGTACAATATGCCAAGCACGAGTCAGTATGCATCGGTATGGTGAATCTTGGATAACCTTGATAGAAAAGGCTAGGATGAGGGTGTGTGGACACCTCATGGTTGTGTCAAAGCTTGACGATTATGGCTATAGGGTATGAAGAACTGAGGAACTAAGGTGCTTCTTGTATGAGGCATGTTGGTTAGCGGCTGGTGAGGCATGTGCCATATCATGCCATGTGCTGAAATGTAAGTCATAGTGCACCCAAGCTCCTTTGCTGGTAATGACTTTGCAGCGCATATCTTGACCAGCAGAAACCACTGTGTTGACATTGAAACTTTATGAAGAACAAGGGTGGAATATAGATGCATTGCAAGCGTAAGGCTTACAAAGGATCAGGTGAGGCCTAAAGAAAGATGGTTAAGAGTATGTGAAGGACAAAGCAAAGCCAATGATTGCTAAGGATTTGCTTCTTTAGGCACAAATGTGTTTATAGTGTTTGAAGCCAATCCAATGGAATAAGGATGCTCACTTATGGTCAGTTAGTCATTTGCCTTCAGTGGATTTCTTTTTTCTAGCCTAGGATTGAAGTACCACACGTTGTGCATGTGATGACCATTGGTTAGCAGTTGGCACAATACGTATGATTTTATGTTGAGCTGATCACTTGGTTAACCATTTTGCAGAGCAGATGGCGAACAAAATGGGTCCGTGGTAGCCATATCGGTCCATGTTGGGCTGTACTGGCACATCTATTTTATGTTGTCCACCTAGGGATGCAAATGGGCTGGTTCAAGGTCAACTCAACCCGACCTATGGATAAATTAGACTGGGCTTGAACCTTGACTGATCCAATTTTAACAAGAGATATGCAGCCCCAAGCGCGGTTTGGTCAGGAAAGGTTAAATTGCATTGTAGCCCAGCCCAACCCCGCCCCACCCAAGCTGGCTCTATGAGATTAAGGTTTCATTTTTTGTTATACCAAAAGAGGTTTACTTTCTTGGCCAACTTGTTTTTAGCTTAACACAGATGATTGTCTCTTACAAGAATTATTTGACTTTTGATCTAATTCAAATTCAAACAAATACTATATATAACAAATAGTTATGTGGTTAGTATGCATACTTTATATGAATATGTATATGTATACTGTATATGTTTCATATGTACTATATATAAATACACAGGCTGGGCTGAGGTCGGGACTGGTCAAGATTGATCCGTACCTGGCCTGAAACTGGTTCAGGCTTACAATGCTGAATCGGACAAACCAACAATGCTGAAAGTATGGCTGGGCCTAGGACAACTGGCTTGACCCAGTTGCATCCCTCTGACCACCAGCATGGACTCTTTCATCAAGGGACACAGGATGGTACTCAAAAATAGTGGATAGGTAACACGTATCATGCACCTTACTGGCAAGTTCTGCATTGTATGATATATAACCTTGATCTGTAAATTCCAGATGTGGTTCGCAGAAATTGTGATGTTCATTATATTTATTATTTTCTATTCAAGTTGGAAACTTGAATAAAAGAAAACCTTCTATGATTTTATATTTCAGAAAATGATTAAGGGCATCTCAAAGACTCAGAATGGGCCTATGTACTCTTCCAAAGGCTAATGGTAGCATGTTGTTCTGTCCCACAGTGCTCATCTTTAAAGAGAATAACAGGTTGTAGGATCTTATGGGGACAATCACCTATATATCATAATTTCTTTCTTTGCTTTTTTCTCTGTCTAAAGTTTTAGATATGATGGTGGGCGTATTAACTGGTCTTCTTTTTTTGTTTCCTTTTTTAAGTCTTCGATCCTCTTGTTCTATTTTCTTTTTCCTATGGTTTCTTTTCTTTGCAAATCAGCTGTTGACCAGTTTGATTAGGTTCTTACTTAAAACATGACATGTATTCCTCCCAAAAGAATAAATAAAATGTATTATAGACCCCTTTTTCTCATAATACATGGAAAACATAAGATTCTTTTTCCCCTCTCCCTCTCTCAATATCTTGTCCTTGATAAATTCCTTAAGATTGACAGAAAGTCCTAAAATCTGATTCCATTTATAATTATGAAAGGATGGGAAAGTCTTTAAAAATCATCTCTGTTGTCCGTGAACCCCAGTTAAAAGGTCCTAAGATTGGATCCTAAACCTGGAAACCCTTGGAGAATTAATTATTCTCCTCTTTTCTCCATATATTTGTACAATCTGCCTTGGTTTTTGTTCTTAAACAGCAAGCTCAGAAAGACCTCACATATTTAATAGTTCCTCCTGTTTGGCCGACTATTGTTTTTACATGACAGAAACAGCTTATAGTATAGTTGACCAATTAGGTCACAACTGGATGTTAAGTTTGATGATGATTTTACAAACTAAATTTTAGGTAAGTGTAGTTGATATGCACTTGAATGTTATGAAGGGCCTGTTTGGTTGCTTGTATTGAAGTGCTGAATAAATATATTTGCATGGAGTTAGAACAACAACAAGCATCTATTACTACAACTCCAATTGCAAAGTGTAACTGTAGTTTATTCTTCAACTTGTGTTTGGCAACTGTAACTTAAGCAATGGTCTTTTGCCCATTTTTTGTGTTTCAACATTCAAACTTTTTATTGTGGTTAAAGTACATCTGATTGTATGCTACTATATATTCAGACTGCTGCACCAGCTGAAGGGGAGCTGCAATTCTTTGACAGGAAACAAAACTTTAATCCATGCTCATAGGCATGTTTTGGATACTTTCCATCTGTGTGCATGCGTGTGTGCGTGCACGTGCATTAGTATGCATGTCTCTCTTTGCATTTGTGTGCAGCAAATATTCGATGAAAGATATACTATAGAGTTTTTAATGAGAGACGAGAACCATCCAAAAGTGTGTTGGCAGACGGATGCATCTTTGTCTGTTGCACATCTCTGTTTGCACCTGTGTGCAGCAGATATTCGATGAAAGATATATCTATGGAATTTTGATGAGAGGTAAGGGAACCTTCTACAAGTGGGATATCTTCATGCTTTTTTAATATGGTAATGGCTAATGAGCCACAAAAGTCCGCTAAAGGCCCTGACATTTGTTAGACAAAACTCATTTTTATCCTATTCATGTCATGTTGGCCTAAGCTATTGTAAGTTGGCTAACTTTTGGCTTTCTTGGCGCTTCACTCAACCCTGACATATGGGCTGTTGGCCAAGAAATTATAGTAAGCAGTGAAGCCCATCTGTCATTTTGGTGGAGAGGCATGTCGGTAGCTTTGTCATGTGTCAATATGAGATATATGTCTGGTTTATGCATGTCAGAAGGGGTCTTATGTACTTTCTATGTCAAATTATTAATCATAGAGTGCTGCCCATGTGCGGTAAGAACATTTTGGCATGTGTTTTTTGTACCAATGTTCCCTATCAATCTTAAAGCTTCATGTTTATAAATGTGGGGTCACATTCATTGGATTGCCTGGGACTTGTGTATTGATTTATCTTCTTTTCTGAAAGCAGATTTGTCAACAATATGAATTCTTCACAAACAAGAAGAGTGGCAGACATATAAAATTCAATACATTGTTAACCACATATGAAGTGATATTAAAGGATAAAGCTGTGTTATCTAAGATTAAGTGGAACTACCTGATGGTTGATGAGGCACATAGATTGAAGAATAGTGAAGCATCATTGTATACAACTCTTTTGGTACGTTGCTGGTCCTTTATGTCTTGATGAATTACCTTGGTCGCACTTTGCATGCTATTTTAATGTTAAGAAATCTATTTCAAAGTTGCTTTTATATAAATTGAATTAGCTTTATTTTGGCACAGGAATTCAGCACCAAAAACAAGCTTCTTATCACTGGTACCCCACTTCAGAACAGTGTTGAGGAGCTATGGTGATTTTTCTCTCTTTTGAAGTTCTTATTTATAATATAGTTACAAATGCAGATGTAGGCTTTTCAGTAAGTTTTTTTTTTTTGTTGTTGTTGTTTTGTTTTGCTTACAAAACATGGTAGCCACTTTTTAAGTTTGTTATTACTAATGGCTTTGCAATGTGATGGCCTTTTTTTGTCGTACTTTCACATTCTATCATGTTGCTTATATGGTCTTGGATTCTTTCATTATTAATCTAGTGGGTTGATTCTCTCCATTCTCCTTTTGTGTAAGGCTTTTTTTTTTCCTTCTGTGAAGTCCCTATACTTTCGTAGATTATTAGGAAAGCTCAATTTTGCAAATGATTAGACTGCTTTACTTTGGTGGGTCTATTTGTTGGGTTCCGGCCACGCAGCGGAAAAAGTGATTTTTAAAAATTTAAAACAAACAAATCCATAGCTTTATCAAATAAAACTATCGAGCCGGAATTCAAACCCTAGAATCACCTTGCCGATATCGATCAAAACAAAATTAAGAATGTAAAGGGTTAGAATTTTATACTTTCACCAAAATGAAGAAGTGGCACGTTGGTGTTCTCCACAAGACTCCAAGGTAGAAGTCCTCCAATGGTGATCCACACGGAAGTTGGCCAAGATTCTTCCCAACTGGTGCGTTGCTGTAGCCTTATCTTCTCAAGAACACCGTCGGCTTCGAACTTGCGTTATGATTGCATCAAAGCCCAGTTGCTTTCGTTTTTGCCACCAAAACGACACCAAGAAGACATTCTTCAGATGTCACACAATCTAGGATTTGATTTTTGGTTTTAACACAGAAAAACCAAACCCTAGGGCACACTAGCAACACTTGTTAAAAAACTCACCACCCTTGCAACTTTTGCCACTCAATTTTTTCTTGCCTTTTTTTCAAATTTTTTTCAAAATTTTTTCTATGATTTCCATATCCCTCCTCTCTGGTTTCAACCCAAAATAGTAGCAAGAAACCAAGTGGGGCGTCCCATATAAATAGGGGACCAAGGGACGTCACATGAGATAAAGGGGCGCCAACCTTTGGTGCTCCAACTTCTTACGCGGTGAATAAATTCACCGTGTGAATTTTTGGCATATCAGATACTTGTAGTAGAAGGATTCTCCCTCTTCTACATGCCATAAAAAATCCAATCAATTTTGGCATTAAATCATAGGAGTTCTGGTTTATCTTTTAAGGCAACGCGTTTAATTAAGGACCTTCTTTAAGAAAGACTTCATTTCACACGCTAATTTGAGATGGGGCGGCATTTATTTTTTGCGTGACTTCTGGTGGGTGCAGAGGAGTCCACTTGAAACTGGTTCAAGTTGGATAAGGATCCAATTTAAATTGACCCAATCCCATTGGATCAAAGGCAACTGGTCTAGGTTAGCTCAAACACTTTGAACCAAATCAATTTAGAAACTTGGGTTAATACAATGTGCTAGCATATCAAATTAACCCATAGAATTTACATTAAACTCTAATTAAATCAAACCAAGGCCAAATTCCAAAGTGTGTGACCCATTGGGTTCCAAATCTAGCCAGCAGTGGATCAAGACTTTCGACGTAATCCTAATCCGATGAGATTAGATCATCCGAAGAGTCCCAGTCAACTTGGACTCTTCCAAAATGATTTCAAAATTAAACTCTTTTAATTCTGTCGAATCCATAAGTCAAGATTGACGTCTAGCAATGTGTCATGACTATCCGAAAGATTTGAAATTTTTGTGAAAAATTATCAAAATATCCTTCAGTGGTAAGTTATCGTGTAATTCAATCCTTCAGTTAAACAATATCCCAGATGAGCTGTGGGTATGAAAATATATCAAACTCAATCACTTATCTTTATGTATCTCGATCTGAAGGCGATGATTCAGTTGATGATACAGTAGAAATTTTTTTCTAATTATCATCCTGCTTTGGTCAAAAACTTCCAGAATCACCATCCTATGAGATCACATAAGATGTTCGCTCTCCTTATTAGGAGTGACTGATCCCTTATTGATCACTCACAACTTTCATGCACACTTCATCATATCTAGAACACCCCACACAAGGATCAAAGAATCAAGTTAAGTAGTGAAACAAAACATGGATCCATGTATACAAGGTACCATGGTGACCTCAGGTCTAAGGATCATTTACACAACTTTCAGTAGAGAATCATCAGTTGACATGTAAATAAGACTTCATCTGATATTCTCTCGTAGGTCAGTTCAGTGAACTCATTCTCTAATGAGCACCTATATCTTTGTATTAGTGTCACCACACAAGTGGTTGTGAGATCAACCACCCTCATTTCTGAGTATACATAGGACATGCCAGTTTTACCGGTATCATTGATCTCCGACTCAATGTACCAACGACTAGGAATGTTTTAGGTTAGGACTATCAAGGATTTAGATCTCACTGGTATGATCTCATCACGACCCTAAAACCATTGCCCAGATCTATGGGATTTATTATAATCTTAAGAACAACAATATGCAGCATATAATGAATAAAAAATGCCTATTTATTAAAAATATAAATGTCAATTATATGAATCTGGAAGATAAATTACAATAAACACCCTATCGCATCCTATATGCGATTGGCTTGTAGAAAATTATTTTTTTAATCTCCCACTTGCACTTAAAGCCAATCGCCCCTATACTTGATACCCATGCTATCAAGGTGGCGGTCAAACTACTGCATTGACAAGGCCTTAGTGAACGGATCCGCTATATTATTCTTGGTGTCAACTTGCTCTACGATCACATCGCGTCTTTCGACTATCTTCTGAACGAGGTGGAACCATCTTAGGATGTGCTTGAATTTATGATGAGATCTTGATTCTTTAGCTTGAGCAACTGTTCTAGTATTATCACAATAAAGGGGTATTGGTTGTTCAATCTTCAGAATCATACCCAACTCAGTGATGAATTTCTTCATCCAGATGGCTTCCTTAGCAGCCTCACTTGCAGCAATATACTCAGCCTCAGTGATCGAGTCAGCAACAGTTTGCTGTTTGAAATTTTTCCAACTTACTGCACCATCATACAAGGTGAACACATACCTAGATATAGATTTGCTATCATCCAGATCGGATAGAAAATTAGAATCAGTATAACCTTCTAGTTTTAAATCAGAACCACCATATATCAGAAAAATATCTCGTCCTTCTCAAGTACTTGAATATGCTTAAGATTGAGTCTTTTCTCTTTTCATATTTCATATGGCGTGCTAGATACAGATTTAGAAAGCACTTTATTTAAAATATACATTGTGGCTTCGAGAGCATATCTCCAAAAGGATATCGAAAGATCCGTGAAATACATCATGGACCGCACCATATCTAATAAGATGCGATTCTTCCTTTCCGCAATTTCATTTAATTGTGGAGTATAAGGAGGTGTCCATTGAGAGAGTATTCTATTGTGTTTTAAATAATTGAGAAATTCACTAGATAAGTATTCTCCTCCTCGATCAGATCGAAGAGCTTTAATACTTTTACCAGTTTGTTTCTCGACCATTCTATGATACTCTTTAAATTTATCAAAGGCTTCGAATTTGTATTTCATTAAATACACATCCAAACCTAGACCTATCATCAGTAAATGTGATGAAGTAAGAGTATCCATCTTTGGCTTGAGTCGACATCGGACCACATACATCAGTATGTATAAGGTCCAAAATGTCACTCATCTTTTCTCCATGTCCAGTAAATGGAGTCTTGGTCATTTTTCTCATGAGGTAAGATTCACAGGTTCCATATGATTCATAATTATAAGGATTAAAGAAATTATCTTTGTATAACTTGTTAATCCTTGACTCATTTATATGGTCAAATCGGCAGTGCCAGAGATATGTGACATTCACATCTTCTTTCTTTCTTTTTTTCATATTTTCAACATGAAGCACATTATTATTAAGTGAAAGAAACATAAGACCATTATCAATAAAAGCACTTCCATAATATTCGTTAGAAAAGTAAATAGAACAACCATTGTTCTTTGCAATTATTTCAAAACCTTGTTCCAATAACAATGGTACAGAAATAATTTCTAACAATATCAGGAATATAATAACAGGTCTTCAGTTTCAAAATTTTGCCTGAAGGCAACTTCAAAATCCTGGTTTCTACGGCTTCGGTCTGAATGGATTCTCCATTAGCACCGAATAGTTCGAAGTCACCTTTATTCAGATTTTTTATTTTCTGTAGATCCTGCAACGATTTGCAAAGGTGTGAACCACAGGGGGTATCAAATACTCAAGAATCTGACATTGAAGTACTTAATGATAAATTAGTTTGTATCACATACAAATTTTTAGCAACGTTTGTCGGTTTCACAGTTGCAAGGTACTCCTTGCAATTTCTCTTCCAGTGGCCCTCCTTGCCACAGTGATAGCAAGTACCTTTGGCGGAGACCTTCGCCTTCTTCTTGGAGATGCCAACCTTAGGATTCAGTTTTTTCTTAGAATCCTTCTTTGCCTTCTTCTTGCTGATCTTATCAACATAAAGAACTTGAGTTTTTTCACCTTTGAAATGGCTCTCTGCTGTTTTCAACATGTTCAGCAGTTCTGGTAGGTTGATATTCAGTTTGTTCATGTGATAATTTATAACAAACTGAGAAAAGGAGTCAGAAAAGGACCGCAGGATCAAATCTTGGCTCAGTTCACCATCCATGACAAAGTCCAGCTGTCCCAGATGAGTGATCAAATCAATCATCTTTAGGATATACGTTTGCACGGAGGTGCCTTCAGTCATGCGGGCACAGAACAACTGCTTTGATATCTCATATCGAGCAGTTCTACTTTATTCCCCATATAGCTCCTTAAGATTAAAGAGAATTGAGGGAACATCCATGTTCTACTTTATAGAATCAAGCATGATGCATTTGACAGTCACACTGTCATCTTTCCACCTCTTATATGCGGCCCTATCCTCTTTGGAAGCATCTTCCCCAAAAGAATTTGGAGCAGGTGTATTCAGAATGTAGGAGACTTTCTCCTGAGTGAAAACAATTCTCAGGTTCCTTAACTAGTTGACATAGTTAGGTCCGGTCAACTTGTTTGCATCTAGGATACCTTTAAGTGAAAGTGAGGATGCCATGTGTGTAGTTAATCTACGATAACAAGAACATAATATAAGCGGATGACTCTTGATGACAATCACAACTAGACTAGGACTTTTATCTAATTGTGTCTCCCACTATTTTATCGAACTTCGTATCCCTCAAATATGAAAATCGAGAAACATACTAATGTCTCTTAGTGGGGTTGAGATCCCTATTTCTCACAAATATTTTGTGGATAGCACAACAAGTATTCATGAGTTCAAGAATAGGTAACTCTTTACCAATTGTACCTCTACAATCTTCAACATCTTTCTCTCTGGCTTCTAGATCATATATAGCCTTGTGGATAGCACAACAAACTATAGTGTTCTAGTTAAATTGGCCATTCAATCCTATATGGTCATATTCAAACAATGCTGCCCTTGTAGATGGTACAATAAAGCAACACTATTCAAATATGCCATAAGCATCAATATGCACTTGATCAACATCATGTCAATTTCTCTAGTAAGTCTTGTAGATACACAACAAGCTCACTAAGATTTTGACATACTTTATCGATCAAGTTTGAAGGAAGGTCCTTATAGTGTCTCCATCACTAATCAATTTAAGTTCGAAATTCAACAAGACCAAATTGGTCAGATAAGTAGGTGGGAGGCACCCTGTAGCTTTTTTAGACACCAATAGAGTTGGCCAGGCCAGCATACGGACCTAATTAGAAAATCACCTTTCACATTTTTCTCGACACCAATTGATCTTAAGAATTCGACTTTTGATTTAAAAGTGAATCCCGACATTACAACTTAATATAATTTTTACGAGGGACTTTAAACTAGTCTCGACATATCCTAATTACAACTACATAAAATGTGCACTACAAATTATGCAATTTGACATGCTTCAACTATTCCTAATAGCAATCATATAATCATGCCAAAAATCATATAAGGGTGCAATTGAGATCAAAACATATGACAAGCATATCGAAGAAATATAACAAACCCTAATCACATTAGGCATGCATAACACCCTTAACAATGCATCAATTTAAACATCATACTACTATGATAATATAAATTTCAAAATTATCATAAATTCATAATTTAATAACTGAAATTTAACATCATGGTATATATAAAGTCAAAAACAATTTTTGAGTTTAAAGGAATGATGCTAAAAAATCAATACAAAATTTTGGCAGGAAATGCACAAGAACGATTCTTTGCAACAACTTTGCACTTGTTTGATCGAATCAGATAAGGGTGGCTCTGCTACCACTGTTGGTTTCGGTCATGCAGCAGAAAATAATTTTTAAAAATTTAAAACAAACAAATCAATAGCTTTATTAAATAAAACTATCGAGCTGGAATCCAAACTTTAGAATCACCTTGCCGATATCGATCAAAACAAAATTAAGCATGCAAAGAGTTAGAATTTTATATTTTCACCAAAATGAAGAAGTGGTACGTTGGTGTTCTCCATGAGACTCCAAAGTAGAAGTCCTCCAACGGTGATCTACACGGAAGTTGGCCAAGGTCCTTCCCAATCGGTCGTTGCCGCAGCCTTGTCTTCTCAAGAACACTGCCTGCTTCGAACTTGCGTTACAATCGCGCCAAAGCCTAGTTGTTTTCGATCTTGCCACCAGAACGACACCAAGAAGACACTCTCAGATGTCATATAATTTAGGATTTGATTTTTTGTTCCAACATATGGAAAAATCAAACCCTAGGGCACACTAGCAACACTTGCTAAAAAACTCACCACCCTTCTTGCAATTTTTGCCACTCAATTTTTTCTTGCCTTTTTTTTAGATTTTTTTCAGAATTTTTTTTATGATTTCCATGCCCCTCCTCTCTGGTTTCAACCCAAAATAGCAGCAAGAAATCAAGTGGGGCGTCCCATATAAATAGGGGACCAAGGGACGTCACATGGGATGAAGGGACGTCAACCTTTGGCGCTCCAACTTCTCACGCGGTGAATAAATTCACCGTGTGAATTTTTGGCGTATCAGATACTTGCAGCAGAAGGACTCTCCCTCTTCTGCATGACATAAAAAATCCAATCAATTTTGGCGTTAAATCATAGGAGTTCTAGTTTATCTTTTAAGATAACGCGTTTAATTAAGAGCCTTCTTTAAGAAGGACTTTTCATTTCACATGCTAATTTGAGATGGGGCGGCATTTATTTTTTGCGTGACTTCTGGTGGGTGCAGAGGAGTCCTCCATTTGAAACTGGTTCAAGTTGGATAAAGATCCAATTTAAATTGATCCAATCCCATTGGATCAAAGGCAACCAATTTAGGTTAGCTCAAACACTGAACCAAACCAATTTAGGAATTTGGGTTAATACAATGTGCTAGCATATCAAATTAACCCGTAGAATTTACATTAAACTCTAATTAAATCAGACCAAGGCCAAATCTTAAAGTGTGTGACCCATTGGGTTCCAAATCTAGCCAGCATGAATCAAGGCTTTCGACGTAACCCTAATCCGATGAGATTAGGTCATCCGAAGAGTCCTAATCAACTTGGACTCTTCCAAATTGATTCCAGAATTAAACTTTTTTAATTCTGTCGAATCCACAAGTCAAGATTGACGTCTGGCAACATGTTATGACTATCCGGAAGATTTGAAATTTTGATGAAAAATTGTCAAAATACCCTTCAGTGGCAAGTTACCATGTACTTCAATATTTCAGTCAAACAACATCCCAGATGAGCTGTGGGCATGGAAATATGTCAAACCCAATCACTTATCTTTATGTATCTCGATCTGAATGCGATAATTCAGTTGATGATACATTAGAAATTTTTTTCTAATTATCATCTTGCTTTGACCAGAGACTTCCAGAATCACCGTCCTATAAGATCATATAGGATGTTTGCTCCCCTTATTAGGAGTGACTGATCCCTTATTGATCACTCACAACCTCCATGCACACTTCAGCATATCCAGAACATCCCACGTAAGGATCAGAGAATCAAGTTAGGTAGTGAACCAAAACATGGATGTATGTACATAAGGTACCATGATGACCTCAGGTCTAAAGATTTCTTACACAACTCCCACTAGAGAATCATCAGTTGACATGTAAATAAGACTCCATCTGATATTCTCTTGTAGATTAATTCAGTAAACTCATTCTCTAATGAGCACCTATATTCTTGTATTAGTGTCACCACACAAGTGGTTGTGAGATCAACCACCCTCATTTCTGAGCATACATAGGACATGTCAGTCTTATGTGTATCATTGATCTCCGACTCAATGTACCAACGACTAAGAATGTTTTAGGTTAGGGCTATCAAGGATTTATGTCTGGCGTGATCTCATCACGGTCCTAAAACCATTGCCCAGACCTATGAGGTTCATTATAATCTTAAGAACAACAAGATGCAGCATATAATGAATCAAAAATGCCTATTTATTAAAAATATAAATGTCAATTACACGAGTCTGGAAGATAAATTACAATAAACACCCTATCGCATCCCATATGCGATTGGTTTGTCGGGCATTATTCTTTCACTATTTCCCCATTGTCATGTAATGAGATGCTAGCTGGATTTTTCTTTTCCATGGGCACTCCTTGACAGAATGACAAACATATCCTTTACCGAAAACCTGGTTAAAATGAAAATAAGGGTCTGCACTTTGATTGTCCTCCACATCCCACCAACTCATTGCTAAACTATGCTCCGTCAGGCCTCCATTTCATGCTTGTTGAGGATAGTCTTGGCATTGATCAAGCCCACTGCCTCATCCTCCTCTCTAGTGACCTACAAGAAGATTGTTGCTCCAGCAGGGAGTGGAGGACAGATGCGGCCGTGTTCATAGATGGATGATATGGCTCATTTCCCCTTTATTTTTTGAGTTTGTTTGTTGCTTGTATTTCCATTTGCAATTTTGTGCTTGGGCCATTCTATGTTGGGCATGGCATAAAAAATGTATGACTGACCGGACAGTTTCACAAGGGCATTGCAGATGACAGATAATGTGCTTGCCAAGAACTTCATATGCACACATCTAGTAGGGAGCCTTCTTCTAGGCTTCAAGTCCGTGTTTGGATGAAAAGAAGCATGGAAATAGATTTTGCCAGACCTTTTCTAGACCTGACATAACTTGCAAGGACTGATGGTACATGTTGAAAATTGAGGTGTCATTACGTAGTTATCTTTCATGTTATATGTTATTGTGCTAACCCCATGTTTTTTATATTATCATGTTGATATTTTCATGGTTGTTTTTCCACATTCACTTTATTGCCCTAGATAACATGTTATATGTTATTGTGCTAACCCCATATTTTTTATATTATCATGTTGATATTTTCATGGTTGTTTTTCCACATTCACTTTATTGCCCTATTCTATGCTTTTCATTTTTTGCATCGAGTGTCGATGCACTTGGATTGCGAGTTAATTCTGAGTTATATGTCGTTTCTTTGATACAGTTTCTTTGATTTCCTGTTATAAGATGTCGGCTTGCTCCAAATATTTATAGATTCCATTCAACAACCTAATTACCCTGAATGGATATCTAGACCGAAAACATTGTTCAAGGATTATTACAGTAAAGGTGGAACTTGAACCCCTGGGAAATCTATTTTGGTAAAATTCCTTGAAAATTCTAAGTGCATCATCTTTTATTCAAGGTGCCCTTGAGATTCTAAATTTCAGATATATGTAGCCATATTTATACGATATATGTCCACCGTGATAAAAAACAGCTAATGTATTCTGAATCATCCTGCGGTGCTTGAAGTTCTTGTACGTAATCGCAAATATGTGTAATGATATCTTTTTTGTAATTGCAAATATATGCAACCATGTCTTGTCCATAATTTCAAATATATCTAACCATATTTATACTAGGAAGGTTCACGTAAATGAAGATTCAACATCTTGATTATGTTGCGTAAGATGTTTCCTTTGAAAACAATTTTTGTGATCATCAGATGATCTATAACAACATCATATGTGATGAATTGTCCACACCATGCAATGCTTTCAAATTAACCGCTTTTGCTAATTTGAGTGTGGTTGCTGGTTGTCTTATGATGTGACCTTAAGATGAATGTCTTTACCTGTAGTGATCCTGGGCATTCTTTTTAATCAATTCAGTAGTTCCTCAGACTAGGGAAGTGACATGACTTAATGGAGCGTTATTGTTATGTTGAGAGCTTAGAATGTTCTCGAATCTTGGATATGGCCTGCAGTCTGAAGATTTTGAGTTTGGTTGGAGGCAGATCATTTAGCTTTTGCCACCTTCAATGAATACTCAAACTCAGTAGTTGCAAAAGAAATGTCTTGTAGATGAGATGAATGACTAAGATGTTCAAATGCAAAAAAAAGATCCATGCGCTCAAAAGATCCGTGCCATGTATTCTCAAAAAATGACCCATGGCATGTATGCCAAGGTTTTTTTTTGCAAATAATATTTACATATGCTTTGATACTCACATGATAGGAAAATCCCAGGAATTCTGTACTGGTCTGAATTAGTCGGTACATCTCATATCGAGCCGGACTGGCGGGGACCCGCGATGTTTGGCTAGCGAAACTGGTGTATCGGAGGAGGGAGAGGGAAAGAGAGGAAGAGAGAGAGGAGGAGGAGAGGGAGAGAAAGCCCTAGCCGTCGGAGGCTGGCGGTGGTCCACTGCGGCTGTCTGAGGGTTCCGCGGCCCAATTATTGCCTGATAGGGCTTTTACAAGAGCGAGCGAGCGAGAGAGAGAGAGAGAGCTCAGGGGGGAGCGACGTATTGGAGCATGTGCAGCAGGTGGAGGGGCCGTCAATGTTTATCGGGTGGTTGTCATGGCCACCAGGCGGCGAAAACTGCACAGGCGGAGCCGGGCCGCGGAGCAGGGGCGGCAGCTCCTGTTCATCATTTTTTTTAAAAACGACGATGAATCGGTTTGTTGGCTTCACTTTTGATTTTTTTTAAAAAAAAGGCCAAAACAATGAAGTCGGCAAATGGTTTGCTGGCTTCAAGTATTTCGGGCTTTTTTTTTAAAAAAAAGCCATGAAACAGGGACCTGCGGTGTCGCACGTGTAGAGTGCGCTTCTGGCGGCCAAGACGGTCAGTCGAAGGTTGTCCAACAGCGTCTCCGACGGATTCCCCTCCCTCCTTTCTTTTCACCCTCTCTCTTTATTTCTCTCTCTTTTCCTCCTCCCCGTTCGCTTCCTTTGTGTCGATTCGCTCCGGTCTGATCTGGTACGGAACCGTACCGATCCGTACCGCTGGTCGGCGAACCTTGGGAAAACCTTTATGGATTTCACTAAGCAATAGAGATTATTTTGTGATTTTTTGAGTATATATTAAGATGGTCAGAGGGATGGTATCTTGATTATTTTTTTTAGAATTGAAAGTTGTATAATATTAGGTCATTGTTTTTATGCTTTATAACGTCGTTTTGTTGGTTTTCCGTTTGTCCTATCTTATCTTTTGGAGCATTATCATTCATTTTTCATTTGCACCTTAAAATTGTTAATTTAGTTTTTGTTCTTATTGGTGACAGGGCCCTCCTACATTTTCTTGATCCTGTAAAGTTTAATAATAAGGATGATTTTGTTGAGAAATACAAGAATTTAAGTTCTTTCAATGAAATTGAGGTACATCATTTGATTAGTCACCTTGCATTTTCAGTTGTGATTTATGTTTATGTGAATGGAGCAGGACTTCACATGCTGAAGTTTCATTTTTGTTGCTTTTAGCTTGCTAATCTTCATAAGGAATTGAGGCCACACATTCTCCGAAGAATCATAAAAGATGTTGAGAAGTCCTTGCCCCCAAAAATTGAGCGCATTCTTAGGGTAGAAATGTCTCCTCTTCAGAGACAGTAAGCCCTTTCTTCAAATTATGATTTGTTGTAAATTTCATTGTCATCTCTGGGTGTGTAAACTTATGTTTGTGTTCATATTGTCCCAGGTATTACAAGTGGATTTTGGAGCGTAATTTCCACAATTTGAATAAAGGGGTTCGTGGGAATCAGGTATGTGATTTCATATACTGAGATGTTTATTTTGGAGTGCTGAAGCCAGATGTCTGTTGTTTATATGATTGAGTATTTTCTTCAACTTAGATGCAAGATTGATACATTTTGACAACTGAAACATATTTTGCTTGCATGCTGGTAAGATGCTGGGATGACTGTGGATATTGGTATTGAATACTTACATTCTACAAATTTGAAATAGCAGGGTGCAATGCTATTATTAATTTTAACATGCCATACACATTGAAACAAAGTCATCTGCCTAGTAGAAAGTTCTTCAAATATTCTGAACTCTTTCTATCAAATACTTTTTCCAATTTTTTACTGATGAAAATGGCACATTTCTATGAATTTCTGGTGCTCGAGCAAGTCATGATTTTTTGCAAATGCTTTAGAGGATATATATATATATATATTTTATAACCTTCTCGTAAGTTTTCAATCTGATTCTCTGTTTGTTCACTTTTCAATCTGTCATATGCTCAAATTCTTATTAAATAATTTCAAACCTCAAATCGATTATTATGGTAATAGGTGTACTTTATGTTTTCTTTGGTCTATTTTGACTATTGAGCGCTAAGAATTCTTTTACAGATAATTGTCCTGAGATAGATCATATATAATCTGAGAGATATCTCACTGATTGAGGAAAAGCTTACAGTTTAAAGTATGTTTTATCAACAGGATGGTTGCATCAGCCGTTAATGTTGTCTACTCTTTGACTGGGTCCTAACATTCCCTAAGCATGTTTTATGTTTCTTAAACTTGTTATAACTGAACTGGTGGGTTAATCACTAAACATCTAGGAGGGAATCAGATACTTTGATTATTGTTGAGCAGAATTCAAGTATTCTTTGCTTTAAAATTAAGATTTAAAAATTATGAGAACCTCAAAAAAAGAAAAAAAAAAATCTGGAAGCTTCTTTATTGGGTGCAAGCATGTGTTTGGCTCTGATAGGCATGGACACCTTTGTAGGTAATAGAGCAAAAACAATAATGAGTGCATGTAAATGAATCTAGTATTTCTACTTTTTCTAGCTTACCAAATCTTTCAGTAGTGTATATATATATATCTGTCATGTATAACTAACTGTAACATGTAGCGTGTATTTAATGTTATAATAGGTAAAATGTTGATTTGGTACTTCCATTTTTTCAAATCATGCAGGTTTCACTCTTGAATATTGTTGTTGAGTTGAAGAAATGCTGCAATCATCCTTTCTTGTTTGAAAGTGCGGATTATGGATATGGTGGTGACAACAGCACTAGTGATAGTAATAAAATTGAGCGCATAGTTTTGAGCAGCGGAAAGCTAGTAATCCTTGACAAACTACTTATTAGGCTGCGGGAGACAAATCACCGTGTTTTAATTTTCTCTCAGGTTGGTCTGTTGCCTGTACTATGTGTTCAAGAGCATTTTGTATTCATGCAACTTGTTTTGTAAATGTGCCAAGGACTCAGGGAATTATATGCTTTTCTTTATTCTAATTTGTCTGTTAAAACAAATTTGCCTTACATATTAACTTGTGTTTAGTATTTTCTGCAACATTGGTGCTGGAAGGCTGATTTTACAATTATTATCCACCAAAGGAATCCAAAGCGTGTTGTAGCCATTATGGGGCTGCCTCGATCCTGATGGCACTCACTAGTTTCAAATAATTTTGCAATAATTGCACCTGCGCTTTGATTCATTACTACTGTATCCTTCTACAAATCTGATGATAAGTACTTAGAAAGTCCAAGTTCATTATTGTTTGGGCTCTCTATTGGTGATGCCCTGGTGGTTGTGTATTGTCCAAGGATTGAATTGGGTACACAAAGTTTTGCATAGTTGTAAAGACTGCCCATTATTAAACTTTTGGCAATAAAATAAATGGCCATACATAATTTCATCAGTAACTTTGATGCGAGTCCTAGCATTCTATGGATGCTTCAAAAATGTACCTGAAAAATTTGAGTATGCAGTTTTTTTTTTTTTTTTTGAGTAAAACATGCTACTTATTGTTGATGTTGAGAGCCTTGAGGAAAGATAGTCGAAGTTGTGTAGTTTGATCTTCTAGTTATAGCAAGTTTGGAGTTGCCGAGAGAGAGAGAGAGAAAGAGAGGGAATATTGAACAATGCACCTAAATGGTGCCATGTCTGGAGTTTGGTGAAGATCAAGGGGGCCTTTTCAGGTGGTTAGAGCATTTTGTGGGTTGTATGCATTATTTTCCTCTTGTTTCCTCCTGGATAAGTTGTCTTTCTGGGAATGGGAAAATTTGGATGATTCTGCATTGCACACTTCATAACCCTCTCACTGCTTTGATCTGTACACATTAAGAAGTTTATTTAGAAGGTAATGGCCCGTAAGCTTATATTGCACTATATTGGATATAAAGCTAAAAGAATGTAGGATATTATGGGAAGTCACTTCTTTCAAGTAATACTTGTCAGAATGTTTGTGATTTTGATATGAAAATGGAAAGATCAATCTAAATACCATTAAGTTCATTTTGTCCTCTGATTTATATTGTTGTATTTTAGTACTTTTTGCCACATTACAGAAGTATGAAGAACAAACTTACAAAGTTGTCAGAATATTGTCATTGCACTGACTCTTGTCATGAACATTATAAAAACAAATTGGATAACATTCCTGTGAGGCTCTTTGTTAAGTTAGGAGGCTGCTTGCCTAGCATAGAAATACGACCAGAATTTAGCATGATAGCATTTTCTTGTAGTCAACTATAATGCATTTGATGCATAATAGGTATATTTCTATTTTTGAAGAGTTAAAAAATGTATGTAATTATATTTGTCCTGCCTGGCATGCAGATGGTTAGGATGTTGGACATACTTGCAGAGTATTTATCCCTTAGAGGATTCCAATTTCAGAGGCTTGATGGCAGTACAAGGGCTGATCTGCGCCAGCAGGCCATGGAGCATTTTAATGCACCTGGAAGTGATGATTTCTGTTTCCTTCTTTCAACACGTGCTGGTGGGCTGGGCATTAACCTTGCTACTGCAGATACTGTTATAATATTTGACTCAGACTGGAATCCTCAAAATGATTTGCAGGTTTGAAGTTTGGTAGTGTTACTATTTGTTTAGTTGAATACATTCCCTTCCCCCCGCTCCCGGTTATTAACATTTTTATTGATTTCACATAGGCAGATTTTTACCCAGCCAATTAACTACTAGTTTGATGATGTTCTTGAGATATGTATGCAGCATATTGACACAATGTAGTCCTTTTAGTTGATTTTTGATTGGTTGTTTGTAGGCAATGAGTAGAGCGCATAGGATAGGACAACAAGAAGTGGTCAACATCTACCGATTTGTTACTAGCAAAAGCGTGGAGGAGGATATCTTGGAGCGTGCTAAGAAAAAGATGGTAATATTGTTTTATTATTTTTTTTCAGTAGTAAGTTTGCACAAAATGATGTATGTGAGCTTCTTAATTTGTTCTTTTCATTTCAGGTTTTAGATCACCTGGTTATTCAGAAGCTAAATGCAGAGGGCAGACTTGAGAAGAAAGAGACGAAGAAAGGCAGTTCTATGTTTGACAAGGTGAGTTGCAATAATGTCTGTGCACTTAAATAGTTTGACAGATCTTGGATATGCACGCATACAAATGTATTAATTGGGAATTGATCAAAATTTTTGTCCATGCACTTTGTTTGTTGTAGAATGAACTTTCTGCAATATTGAGGTTTGGAGCAGAGGAATTGTTTAAGGAAGACAAAAATGATGAAGAGAGCAAAAAACGACTTGAAAGTATGGATATTGATGAAATTCTTGAGAGAGCTGAGAAAGTTGAATCTAAGGGGGCTGATGGGGAGTCAGGAAATGAATTGCTCAGTGCTTTCAAGGCAAGAAGTTAATATGAAAATTTAGAGCTTTCAAAACTTCTTCTTTTTCAAGCCTATCGTTAAACATGACACAATTATTTGCTTATATTCTATTTTTGGCTTGTTTGTTGCTTTACAGGTTGCCAATTTCTGCAGTGCTGAAGATGATGCAACATTTTGGAGTCGGTTGATACAACCAGAAGCTGTGGAACAAGCTGATGTATGGACTTGTGTCTTAACTTACATATTGTATATCTAGTAGTTGTTTACATCAAAGTTTTAAATCCGGTGGGATTGAGGTGTCCCGGTCTCTCTATGAAATGGGATGCCTTGATGTCTCATCCTATTCTGTCTTCACAGCGGTCTCGATCATACTTCCCGGTAGATATCCTCGATCTATCTTCTTTTCTTCTTTCCTTTGTTTCTTTTTTTCTTTTTTTCCTACCTTCCTTTCCTCTTTCTTTTTTGTCCCTTCATTTCTTTCTTTTTTTCTTTTTCTTCTTCTTTCTCTTTCTCTTTCTTTTCTTCCTTTCCTTTTCTTCTCTTACTTTGTTTCATTTTTCCTCTTCTTTACTATCACTTTTTCCTTTTCTTCATCTTTCTTTCTTTCCTCTTTCTTCTTCTCTCGTTGCATGGATGTGTTGTAGAGTTCTGACCTTGTCCTGGTCCCATTTTCTTGTGGGAGTGGGGCGGGATGGCTGGGATGCCCCCTTTCTCATCAGGATGTAAAACCTTGGTTTACTTTGAATTGATTAGTTAGTAAACTGATCTTGGGGTGATCATTGTTAAACTATTTCTTTTGCTTCCTATGCTCTAGGAGGAATTGAACTTATTCGTATCATTTTTATGTTGTGTATGTTGCAGGAAGGATTAGCACCACGTGCTGCAAGGAATACGAGGAGCTATGCTGAAAATGACCAAGCTGAGAAAACAAAGCGAAAAAAGAGGGCCCTTGAGCCTCGAGAAAAAGCTCAGAAACGTTCAACCAAAGCTGCAGATGCTTCAGTCTATTCATTGCCAATGATTGAGGGGGCAACAGCTCTAGCAAGGGAGTGGTCCTTTGGAAATTTATCGAAGAAAGATGCTTCGCATTTTGTCCGAGTGGTAAAGTATCACTTTCTTTTAGAAATCTTTAATTTTTCTCTGAAAATCTTTTATACTCAGATTAGAACTTGCTAGATCATTTCAAATAATGTCACTATGAATATTTGCAGTGAGTTTTTGATATCTATGTTCTGTATGTGGTAACGTACACTGCAATTATGTCTGACATAATGTCGATATTTTTACATGTATGTATCTTGACATATACATTAAGATATTAAGTACTTCGCTTCTATTCATAATTCACCCTTCCCAATTCCCTCATCTTCCATTGCACCACTACCCTGCTTCCCAGTCCCCTCATCTCTTGATCTCTACTCAATCATCCCGTCTGCTCAGTGGTCCTTTAGTGTTCTGACATTTATCCTTGGTGATCTGCACTCTTCTTTCACTGATTTAAACTCCCATCTTTTCTTCATTGCCATTGTCTTCCACTCCATCCCTCTCCTCTCTCTTTTGCAACTCCCTTCCCCCTACTCACACACTCAGAAATATGCCTACACACCAGTTTGAGGTTTGCTCAAGGATTTTTGTCCTGGCAATACCCATTTGTTCTGTTAGTGTCACATCATTCCCCAGAGAACTTTTTTTGGTATGCCTGCAGGACACCTGTTTGCTCAAGAAGTGGGTCGTCCTGGCTGTCTTGCTTGGCATTGGTTGAGACTGGCTGGTTCGCTAGCTGGGTCACCCGGTAGCACCTGGGACTGCCAGGTCCCTTGCAGAAAAGAGAGCTGTTGTTGGTTTTCTTTTCTTGTGTGTTCTGTCATGGAAGAGAGCTTAGAGAGGAAAAGGGAGAGAGGAATAGAGATGAGAGAAAATGAGAGGATATGATAGATCTGGCCTCCTCTATATTAGTATTATCATGCATCTGCTGATGCTGTCACCCTTTCGCTTTTCTCCACTTATTTAGCTAAAATTCTAGAAAACAAGGGAAAATCATGCCAATATTTTCCTGTTTGGCATGAAATTATGATTTGTTGTACGGTTGGGATTAGCCTGCCTATATCAGAGGCTCAAAAATAATATTTAAGAGTCTACAAAGATCTTAAAATTCTTTGAAACCAACAAAAAATTAAATAATATAAAATAAAAAAAAGCTGTTTGTTGGGATGCCAGCTTGTCTTGAGTGTTGGGATGCATCGCGGTACCGTGGTGACTTGGGACTGGACCAAGATGGAAGCTAGTAACAACTCTTGAATCCTTGGGCTTATTGCATACTTGCCCTCCTAAAGTTACAAAATTTAAATATATTCCGTTTTTTAATCTGTTTTGCATATACTAGATAGCCCTACCATCATGTTCTATTTATTGCTTCTCTCTTGACAGAACTTAGCAAGGCTAAAGTCTATTCTGAGTTGGGAAAGTGCAAAATTGCCCCTCCATTGACCTAAGAATTTGCATACCTCTTTGGCACAACATGACATTGGAGATTTTTGGATGGGGTATAAGTGAAATGGCAATTCTAACATTCAGATATGGCTGGTGAATTTTGAGAGGCATGACTATAAGAAATTCATGTCAGATTTTTTGATGCATGCTTGCAATTTGTACATTTAATGAAGCAAATATGTGGTAAGTCAAACTTTGGATGATATGTGCAGGGGACAAAAGCTTGTAGATGTCTATGGATTCTTTTTTTTTTTTTTTTGGTGTAGTTTTGGATAACCGAACACCTTGTTCCAGTCTTCAACACCAACATCATAAATCACTGATAACCAGTATCTAGGCAATATCATTTGTTTCCATTCAGTTTTGGTTGACAGTGTGAATTTGTTTACATGGTTTATTTCTATATAATATTGTACTAGGAGATCATTGTTTTTGGTGAATTCATATTAGCAATGATCAGGGTTTTAAATTCTATAGAATAGGGCTGTCCCAATTTTCCCGTGGAACAGGATGTGCTATCATCTCATCCCCTCTCGACACTTGGGACTCGGGATATCCCATGATGCACCGATTGTTACAGTGGAATGATGGCAAGACGGTCCTGTCATGGTACTTTGGTTGGTACTGTCTTGTATCCTATGAGATGTCCCACTAGGGTTTGAAACCATACGAATGATTGCTAACTGTTTCAGTGTTTTGAATAGCAGTGGATGCAGTCATATATGCGGATGTGGTCCTCTGGCCACACTACACTTTCTATGCACGGCTGTATATTGGGCCAGGTTGTATATGGGTTGAATAGATTGCCTGCTTAGCATTATCCAACTGCATCTGCATAGGTGTGGCACAGATTTAGTTGGTGGCTAGATTGGGTTATGGGGAGATTGGATGCTACTAGGGCAAACCTTGGCTGCAAATATTGCTGACAATGTTAATTTGTTAGGATTGTTACAGTTATTGCTGTTAGGTGTTATGTACTATCTTGCAAGAAGTTATTATTAGTCATTGTTAGCTTCATGACAATTTTAATTATATATGTAAATTTAAATCCTTATGGAATTAGGATGCAGATATTGAGTCTAGATGCAGCAATAATATCTTCATATTATATATTCTTTCCTACAGTTGTCCCAAATATAACAATTTCTTTCAATACTAGTGGAAGTCATGAAGTTTTGGTTTAATGCCTTAAGGCTTTTGTCTGTTGTTTCACCAAGAGTCTGACTGTGTTGCTATACGTCCCTAAGGTAGTATTTAGTGATCCAAATGAGATCACCACTAGGGGTGGCAAAATATGACCTGACCTGCCAATCCAACTCGATCCACCATAAACATATTTGGATTTGGGCTAAATAGGTTCAGGTTGTAAACAGGTCGATCTATTTAATCTATTTATTATTTGGGTCGCGTTCAAATTTCAGGTGTCCAACCCACTTAATCCGTCTAACTCGTATATTTTTTGGTTTGGACCAGATTAGCTAGTATGCTAGGGCTGTTTAAATAGATTGAGTAATGGGCTGATTAAAACTCCTCGCTCCCACTCGGCCTATGTCGCGCACCGCACTTTTTTCCCAATTCCCTCGGTCCCACCCATCCCATATCCCATCATGGACTGTGGTTAGGGTTTTCTCTTCCCCTCCTTTTCCTTCTTTGTGTCGTTGCTGTTCTGGAGACAATGTCGAGGCAATGAAGCTTGACCATAGGGCTGGGTGATAGAGATCGTTTGAGCCCTCGCAGTCTGGAGGCAATGGAGATCGTCTACCCTCACAATTCGGAGGCAAAGGAGGCGGTGGGCATTGATCGGAGGTCTAGAGCCTAGGGGCGATGGAGGTCCAGAGTCCTCTCCTCTTCTCTTATCGCCCTCAAGGCTCAAACTCCACTCTCGAGAGCTTGATCAAGGGCGGAGCCGGAGGCGACTGAGAGATCTCGATGGGGCGGAGATGGTCGAGAGTGCAGTCAAGGGTGGAACTAGAGGTGGTCGAGAGCTCTAGTCAGATGGAGCTGGAGGCAGCGAGAGCAGGGGTTGGTGAAGAGGTGGCTGAGAGTGCAGCGAGGGTAGAGAGGTTGGTCAGACGGAGATGCGGCGAGGGCAGAGATCGGAGAGGTTTTTTAATTTTTTTCTCTTTGCTTTTTTTTAGAAAAGAGGTCATAAATGGGTTGGGCTCTCTTTTTTTTAACTGGTTTATAAACGGATTGTAAACAGGTCGGATCAGGTAGCTTGTTTATTAAATAGGTCAGGTTCGGATTTTAAAACCTGATTTATTTAATAAACAGGCCAGATTCTAGTTCAGAGTTTTTTTGACTCAATTCGTATCTGACCTGATCCGATTATACCCGATCTGACTTGATTGCCATCCTTAACTACCTCGATGATCTAAGGTCATTGATGATCTGAATCCTGTAGTGATTTGATCATCAGTGATCTAAGATCATTGCATTTGGTAGGCCATGGTCCAATGATTAAAGATCCTCGGATATCCATAAGTAATTTGTTTGGTATTCTATAAAAATCCAAGATCACTGATTATATAATACCAAAACTATCCATAATATATTTCATAAAAATATATTTATTAATCATATATAATATATTATAAATAAAATAGTACTATATTTATTAATATATTAATAATTAATAGATTATGCAAAAATATTTTTATTAGTCTTATATTAATCCTATAAAAATATATTAATTATTATTATAGAATTAATATTTTTATTTATTCTTATATATTTAATATATATATATATATTAAAATGGAGGCCTCTCAGTAGAGAAGCCTTCGTGTGACACGTTGAGATTTAGAAAAAGGGAGAGCTACATGGAGAAATTAAAAAAAAAAGCTCTGGTCTTGCTTTCGCGCTTCTCCTGGAGCGATGGAGAGAGAGAGGGCCACTCACCTCCCCCCTACCGCGACTGCTCCTCCGATACCGTTCACCTTCCCAGATCACGCCCTCGCCTCCTTCACCCCTTGCCTCTCTTTTTTCTAGGCTCGAACCTACGTTGTCTTCATCGTCTCTGGCGACCTCCGCCTCAAGGAACTGGATCGTTCGATTTCCATGGGGAAGGAGAGTACCTGAGGATGGTGAAGGAGCTGGGCTAGAGTGTTGGATGCTCTCTCCTCCGACTTGGAGGAGACGAAAGGATATAAAAATCTCTAACCCTAGATTTCAATTGTTTTCTTGCGAAGAAACCTCGATGAGATATATCTTAAATCGAAGCTAGGATCGGATTTCTCCATGTGAGAGTTGAAGCATTTTTTTCCAATATTCATCTGGCCATGGAGCTCCGTTGCCGATCTACGGTTTCCGTGGCGTTCTTGATCTCTCTCCTTGTCTTGAGCTTTGCCAAAGACTTGTGTTTCACCGAGAACCATCCGTCGAAGAACGTCCAGGTCTCACTCCTATCTCAAGGTCCAAGCTTGAAGCGCTCTCCCCTTCTCCCTGTCACTCTCACCGCCGTTCATAACCTACAAGAGTTTACTTCTCAGGGGAAGCAAGTGTGTTGGAATTGCTGCCAGGAAATTAATACCCTCCGCATCATCGAAGGAGACATTGAGTTCTATTGCTTTGTTTTTTTTTGGGAGAAAGTTCTGGTGCTTTGTTTGATCAGAATGCCAGGGAAAAGATACAGATTTTGGAGAAACAAGAGCTTCACATGCATCAAGGCGCAGTGAAACATATGCAAGGAAGGAACTTCCGGATTGGGTTTATCTTAACAAAGATCGAACTGAGCTTAAGTATTACAAGTCAAGTCGCATATTTGCAAAGAACTGCCCAGAAGGTGTGAGCATCCGAAATGCTTGTAAGTACATGGAGAGTCATCCTTTTTTCTTTGATAAAATGGACATGTTATATTACACACCATAGGGTCATCCAATAGCATCAGGACAGAAATATTCTAGATTATTAAGAAAAATATTTCTACAAAATATTGTTGGATTTTACTTTTTGGTATATCATTAAAGATTTTACAAGGGCTTTATTTTTGCTATCTGGTTAGAGGCAAAGTAAAAAATTAAATTCAAATTGGTTAAATTCAGATTCTGTTTTGTTTGGCTTTAGTAATCAATGGAGTTTTTATCAAATCTTGAATTGGATTTGGTTCAAGCTTTATTCAAGATCAATTTGAGCTTGATTCAGTGATTGACTATATGTGAATTATATCAAACATCACATTGGATTAGATCAAATAATTGTTTACAGGCAATCTGATATGTATTATGATATTTAATATATATATATATATATATATAGATAGATAGATAGATAGATAGATACATACGTGTACATACATATCTACATATACATACATACATACACGTACATACATATCTACATATATATATAGATAGATAGATAGATACATACATACATATCTACATACGTATATATATAGATAGATAGATAGATAGATAATACATATCTACATACGTGTACATACATATCTACATATACATACACACACACACATACATACATATCTACATATGCATATATACATACATACATACATGCATATATACATATACATATATACATATATATGTATGTAGATATGTATATATACATATACATATATACATATATATGTATGTATATGTATATATACATACATATATATGTATCTATGTATATGTGTGTATATATGTACATATATACATATATGTGTGTGTATGTATATATACATATACGTACATACATACATATGTATGTATGTACGTATTTGTATATATACATACATATATATATATGTATACATCTATACATATATACATATATACATACATATGAATGTATATATGTATATGTGTGTGTGTGTGTGTATACACATATGTATATATATATATACACACACATATGTGTGTGTGTCTATATATATATATATATATATATATATATATGTATATGGAGGCTTCTGCGTTGGTAGAGCTTCTATTTAATACATTTATCTGTTGCGAGCCGTGGGTTGGACGCATGTATCCGTTTTTCCTTTGCTTCAATCTGCAAAAAAAGATTTAGTTATCAATTATTAGAAGAAGATATACAAAATTATTTTACTTTAATTTTTTTAAGAAAATATATATCCTTCTTGACGTGCAAGAATTAGATGATATTTTTAAAATATATATCTAAATAGATAAAATAAAATAGATAAATAAAATCAAATATTATTTTAAAAAAATTTCATCCCATGCATCGCATGGGGGTTATAAGCTAGTTAGTTATTAATTCGAATACTTATTTTGATTAGAAAAATAAGGCAAATAGAAGTAATATATTAAATATTTTTTATATAAATATAAAATACAATAAGATATTTTTACTCTAATTTTCAATTATCATTGAATCATAATATGATTAATAATGTATTATAATGTAATATATGTCATAAATATAATATATCATATCCAATATAATATAATATCATATATAGAATATTGATATAATATATTAGCGGTATATTGATATACAATTTTTTTACTAGATTAAGGGATATTTTTGTCCTTATATTTCAGCCCAAGATCACTGCTTGGGGGTGGTTTTGGATTTCCGACCTCGAGAATGGATATTCTATCATTGGGTTGGGGAGTGATTTGAGGAGTGGAGGTGATTTGAAATCACTGCCACATAGGATTGTCATGGTACAATCAAACGTGGTGATTTCATCACCTTCACCTATATCGTCCTTGATTTTGGGTGGATCACCCCATACCAAACACCCATTAATTTCTTAATATTAAGGGATGCTTGCTGTTAGTGTCAATGTTTGGACAACCATGAGTTTCATGGATGCTTCATCTACCTTATTAAACTTGTATTATCTCTTGATTCTATGTGATTCATTTGTTCCTGATTTATTTCCTCCTATTGCTATTACTATTTGATCTGATTATGTCCATCACCTAGGTAAGTTTCTGCAAAATACAGTATGATTATGGTCTTACATATGCCAAATTTTATTTGGTTAACAATCCTCTCTAATCACTTTGCTACTCTTTTGAATGCATATTTTCAACTGTGATTTTTCCACTGCAGCTTTTGTTGTATATTTTTATGAAAATATTCACATTTTTATTAGTTTATGTTCCATGATTTGGTTGTGAGGCAAATAAGCTAGAGTATAAGGTCATTGTTGATGCTTTGAGCAACTTCTAAGTTGAACCATTCAACTGATGCCCCATCTGATTTGGTATTTAAACCAACCAATATCTCCCAGCATCTAACTGTTTTGGTGATTAGAGAATGCATAGTGACCATGTCTTCATTTTCTTTTAATGTATATAGGGTTTTTTTTAGTTTTGACTTCCTTATTCTTAAGTTCTTTTCTTATAGGTCAAGAGGTTTGGAAACTCAAGCCAAATTGACTTAATCGTGGCTGAGGTTGGTGGTATAATTGAAACAGCTCCTCCTGAGGCACAGATTGAGCTATTTGAATTGTTGATTGGTGGTTGTCAAGAAGCAGTTAGAGGAGGAAATATGGATGTGAAGGTTTATCTCATGATATGTCAATGATGTGATGATGATTTTTTTCTCTAATGTGAAAATGAGATAAATAATTGGTTGCATTTCCAGTTTATTTACTTTGCTTGTCTGGTGTTATATGTAGGGAACTCTGTTGGATTTTTTTGGCGTACCTGTAAAGGCATACGAAGTATTAGATCGTGTGGAAGAGCTTCAGCTTCTAGCAAAACGCATCGGACGATACCAGGATCCGGTTTCTCAATTTCGTTTGATAACACAACATAAAAGCCCACAGTGGTCTAAAAGCTGTGGTTGGAATTCAGGTAAATCTCGACTCCCAATTATATGCTTTGTTATTCAGGTAAGATCCTGATTGTTATTCATCTTGTACTGATTAACTGTTATGTTTCTGTTCAAAATTTCATCAGTTGATGATGCAAGGTTGCTTCTTGGAATACACTATCATGGATATGGAAATTGGGAAAAGATAAGGTTGGACCCTAGGTTGGGTCTTACAAGGAAAATTGCTCCCGTAACTCTTGGGGAACGGGAAACTTTTTTACCCCGTGCTCCTAACTTAGATAATCGTGCTAGTGCTCTTCTAGCAAAGGTATGCCTTTCTTAACTCTAGCTTGACTATAATCTTTTATATGGACATGCCCAGCATTTAAGCAATGGTGCTGTATATTCTTCATTTATTCTTTATTCACCTTTAGATAATTGTGCTAGTTGTTTGCTTGATTCGTCATATTATGAGTTTCATTGGTAGAAATGTCTCTGCATAACTTTTTATCTGTATCATGATGATGCAGTTATATATCATGCATGTTACTTGTAGGGGTTGTACAATTATTTGCTTATATGATCGTATGACCTATCAAAAGGGATGATTTGATGGCTTTCTATAATTCTGAAATGTCACCAACATAAGTTGTTATGACATAATTTACTGCATTTTTGCTGATGAACTGTTGAACATCTTCCATCTTGTTTCAAGTTTCCATAATTGTTGTCCGATAATATTATAAACTAATAAATTGCAGATAATGCACAGATTTGTTATGAGTAATTTTGTTTGCTTAGTCTCAGATTTCCTTAAGTTGGAAATAACCATTAGGCCCCTAGTTCATCTGTCAATAGTGGTTTGCTAACTATTCAAAGCATAATAATTGCTTGTTACATGGCCCAGAACATATCCAAGTAGGTTGAAAGTTGGAGAGGAAAATGTGAAATGGCTTAGTAAAAATTTGGTGGGAACTTGACCATTCATATACTATGTTTGTGGACCTTTAACTAGTGTCTGGATTAGATGCATTAAGGGCTTTTCAAAAAGCTAGATCAGTTCATTTGTCTTTTTAAATAAAAAGTAGTGTTTGATATATTTGCAAAACTACCTTTATGCATGGGCTTACCTTGTTTGGAAGGAGCATCTCACAGAAGAAGCTAGAAGTTAGTTTTTCCAGCTTTTCCTAAAAGCACTTTTTTGACTTCTGATCAAAGCACTTTTTAAATGATATCACCAAAGAACTAATGTTTTCAAGAAATACTTTTCTTTCTTTTAAGTGTTACAAAAGTACTTTTATTAAGAAAAAGAGTTTTTTTTTTTTTATTAATTTCAAGAGTTCTTGTTCAACTTGATTTTTGTATTGTTTGAGTACAATATATTAGAAGGTGAGAACCTTGCATGTATATATATATATTTCTATGTATCCTTTCTCAAATTTAAGGGATCATAATATTTGCTACATTTTTCATTAGTAAACATGCAAATATGGCTTTCCAATTTTGTGCATTGATTTGATTCTCAAATTTTGTATGAAATGTAACAAGATATTTGCTTTGATACATGTTAAAAAAATGTGCAAAAAACCCATGTTTTTTTATTCTATTTTCATGAAAAGAAGGATAGTCCCAGTTTGCTTTTTCAAACTTTTCTCTGATTCATAAATTCTATAGGCATGAGCAAGATATAAAATGGTTAAAAATTTGCTATTGAAAAATAGAAATCCCCAAACCAGTATGTTTACAGATCTTCTTAAGAACAATACAGTGAGAGTTGAGTTTTGGGAAATTGCATTTTACCAACCATATTTATCACCAAAGTTATTTAGAAGGAAGAAAATTTATCCAGAAAATCTAGTAAAAATAAATTGTGCATCAAATTTGACCCCATTGGCCAGTTTCAGCTAGTTGCAGATATTCTAGAGCCTTGGAATTTGCCGGAGCCAGCCATAATTAATTAATCAAGAATGGCTGCAATTGCCAGGTCAATATTTAGTTTTTGGTCGGCCTAGGCCAAAGCCAAGACATTTTGGTCTGCTACAATTTGTAACATTGGTTCATTCTTTGAATTTCATTAGGCATTGTGTTAAAAGAGAATATGGAGATTGCAGTTTTAGTGAACATGGTAGAAGAATGAGGTGAGTCTAGATTGATGGTCAAGACATGCTGTAATCAATTTTGATATTTTTTGGATCTAAAACATAGGAGACACCAATAGAATTAGAGCTGGTTATTTGATGCATATTGTAGCAACATAATGGAAAATTTTATGTAATGCCAATAAGGCCTGTAGTATTGCATGCTTAGAATATTGGACGATAATGAAGGTTTAGGAAACAAGTGATCATAGTAGAAATGAGAATGTTGGGATGATCATGGTAATGCTAGAAAGCGTGGAGTAAGAACTCCATTACAGGAGTTGTAAGTTGTGGATAATTGATTGAGATGGTATGGGCATATATAGATAAAGATCTGAGGGGGTATGGTAAGAAAGGGTTACTCGAAGGATATAGGAGGGGAACCAATTGTAACATAGATGGAAATTCTGAGGACGGCTGAGCAAATAAGGATTTATAGAGCCAAGTTCATACTCAAGTGACAAAAGTAATAACATTCTTGTACTACTCTGAGTTGGTTTGACTAGGAGCTTCCTTGAATCCTCGAACCTAGGAACTTGATCTTGATAACTTGTTTTCCTTAATCCAGCTCCAGTAGTTTTTTATCTCCACACAGTTTTAGATTCTCGCATTGCCATTCTATATCTGCCTGTGATGGGCTCATAGTTTCAGACAGAACAGATTAGGTATGCACATCACTGCACGAGTAAAAATGTTTCAGCCTATTTCATGGACATGAGCCTTGTCATTCTTGGTTGTTGATCTGTTTTGATACTGTTCTTACATCTGAGTGGCTAGAAGACCAGTCCATACTTCTTGATTGATAAATAAAAAGTCAAAGCACAATGGAAAAATCCACATGCCTACATATTAAAATGAGACTGTCAAATGTATGAGCTGTTATCTTGGGGGCAATAATGTGTTCAATTAGTATTACACGTACATACTATAATAAATTCCAGTCAGTTGTTGAGTCACTTTGTGTGTATCGCATGTGTATCTACTTTTGCATGTTTCATAAAAATGTATCCATGTGTTCGGAGTGCTTATTTCTTGTGTGGGTTGTGACTTCACTTAGTATTATGTCCTCTCTTTCTAGGAGTTTGCTAGTGTTAATGGAAAGGGCTCTAAAGTTAAGGGATCTCGTAAGATTGCTAATGCTGAAGTAGAAAATGTATCAAGAACATTTAATAGTCGATCAAGAGATGCAAACTCAAAATTGCCTAAAGTGAACCCTAGATCAAACAAAGACCATATTCAGAGACGTCAGAAAGCAGAACCCCGGGTCAAAGAAGAAGGTGAAATATCAGAGTCTGAGCAAGAAAGGTATCAGCAGTTTAAGGAGGAAAAGTGGATGGAATGGTGTGCAGATGTCATGGACGAGGAAGAGCAAACATTGAAACGTCTACAAAGGTTGCAGACTACCAGTTTAGATCTTCCAAAGGAAAAGGTTGGTCCGATTATTTTGTTTAGTCATGTTTTGTAATAGGGCTTTTATCTTGCTCTTATTAATCATTGTTTCCATTATGTACTTTCGTCAGGTTCTTGCTAGAATTAGAAAATACCTCCAACTTATTGGAAGAAAGATTGACAAGATTGTTCAACAACATGAAGTATCATATAAACAATCCCGTAAGTTTCTTCCTTTCAATCTTTGTTGGCTTTTATATAAAGCAGTAATACATACATACATACATACATACGTATGCATGCTCATCTATGTATGTATGCATATATGTATGTATCTATATATGTATATATATATATATGTGTATATATATGTATGTATGTATGTGTGTGTATGTATGTATCTATATATGTATATATATATATATGTGTATATATATGTATGTATGTGTGTGTGTGTGTGTGTGTGTGTGTGTGTGTGTATCTATATATGTATATATATATATATATGTGTGTGTGTATATGTGTGTGTGTGTGTATGTGTGTGTGGGTGTGTGTGTCTGTATCTATATATGTATATATATATATGTGTGTGTGTGTGTGTCTGTATCTATATATGTGTATATATATATATATGTGTATATATATGTGTGTGTGTGTATCTATATATGTGTATATATATGTGTGTGTGTGTGTGTCTATAGAGAGAGATATGTGTATACATACATACATATATGTATGTGTGTGTGTGTGTGTGTGTGTGTCTATAGAGAGAGGTATGTGTATACATATATATATATATATATATGTAATATACATATATGTATGTATGTATGTATGCATGCATGCATGCTTCCTACCTTTAAAAAATATAGTTACATATGATGAACTTCCCTTCCAAGATGCAATTAAATGTGACATTGATGAATTAACATGTTAAACAATTCCATTATGCTGCTGGTTGGGGTGGCAATGGGTTGGTTTGGGTTAGGTCGAAGCTAGTTCAGGTCAAAAAACCTCCCAACCTGAACCCAACCCATTTATATTTGGTTTCAAAAAACTGTGAACTCATACCCAACCAATTTCTTTTGTATAAACCGAGACCCCTCCCCCTTTCCCCCAAAAAAACCCATTTAAAGTTTCATCCATCAATTATATATAACTAAAAGGGAAAGCAAAATATAGAATGCAAATATCACAAACAAAAAAGAAAATATTGTATTTAACTTGCAAGTTATCATCATCAGCTTAAAAGGTTTAGAAGTTTAAGATATATTACAATCAAAAGCTAATCAACTTTGAACTAATAGAAATGTAATAATAAGAATTCAGTAGGCCATAAGAATGAACTTGTTTTGTTGGCCAATACCTCCTTAGTTGCTATCATGGCTAGTGTATTTTCATGCAAGTGATGTTGCTATCTTTGCTAAAATGTGCTTCCTTGTGCATGAGGGTTAGGCTTTTGCATTTTTAACCCTTTATGTGGAAAGGCTTTTTCCATATTTTGAAACCAGACACCTAGGTCAGATGGAGCAACCCCTATATATTGCTATCTTTGCTGCATTTCAAAAATCTGATATCTTTCTGATATATTTTGACTTAGGTTCGGAAGCTAAACCTGAAACCACCCATTGCTAGATGGGTTCATTTCAGGTTGATTCACTTCTAACCAAATTTAAAAATTGCCGAATGAACCTATTTATTTCAAGTGTGTTTTTGGTGGGTTGGAGGGTTGTCTCAGCTTTTGCCACCCCTAGCTGCTAGGCTGTCTTGGTAGGCTTATTGTTTTGCTCACTGCAAATTGGAAAGATAATATTTCCTTGGGGTATGTTTGATTGCAAGGAAATCCATGGAAAAAGAAAAGAAAATTGAGGCTTTTCCATGATAAAGGAACAGTTCTGTAGCAGACTTGTTATACGCTTTTCAAATCTGTTAATTTTCTGATGAAACAAATGGAAGAAGTATATTTTCAAATAAAAAAAATGTTTTCCAGTTAATTTTCCTTGCGACAAAGCATGCCTCTGGGATAATATGAAAATCATTTCACCTTCCGTGCTTCATGCTTTAACTGGGATGAGAGCACAATTTTTCATATAGATAGTTATCTGTGGCTGTTTCTCTGCATGGCAGGTAAGGCTGCATATATCTAACCCTCTCCAAACCTAGCAATGGTGGGAGCCTAGTGCACTGAGCTGCCCTATATCTTTGGCTGTTGCTATAACTAGTGGTTTATAACTTTATATGCTACCTACTTTAGTAGATTTTCATTATATAACATTCTAAGTTGTTATTTTTTATGCATATCATGTATATTTGCACTTTAAATGACTTTGCTCCAATGCCCCTGTATGACATGGTATTCATTAGAATATACTAGTTCTCTTTCAGCTATGTAGGAGTTCCTTTCTGAGCAATCTTATGTTGCTTAATATTTTCAGCCATATAGAAGGAAATGTTTATCTTATAATTATTTTCATTACAGGAATGACAATGAGATTGTGGAATTATGTGTCCGCCTATTCAAATCTGACTGGTGAAAGGCTATATGAGATATATTCGAAACTTAAAGAGGAGCAAGCTGAAGTGGGTGTAGGACCCTCCCATCTCAACAGTTCTGTCCCAGGCCCTGCTGATAGAGACAGTGATACAAATCAGTGCCCTCCATTCAGCAATGACTTGCGGAAAAGGCCGAGACCTTACCAGTTTCCATCCCAACCTTCAGAAGCATTTCATAGGAATCACACCTCAGGAAAGACAGAAGCATGGAAACGTCGGAGAAGAACAGACATCGACATCGACAATCAGTTCCAATCCCAGCCCCCTTATCAACAGCCCATCATAAGTAATGGGAACCGCATACCTGAACCAAGTAATTCTGCAGGGATTCTTGGTTGGGGCCCAGTAGAGATGAGGCGATTTGGCAATGCAAGACCCAGTAGAGCACATCCTGGCCGCTTTCCTCCAGGAGAGGGTCACATGTCAGAACTCTAATTCTCTAACAGTCCATCACCATGATGATGATATTTTGTTGTATGAGAAGGCGAAGCTGCTTTCACCAGGTGGCTGCTACCCTGCAGTTAAATTTACTCAAATTTTTTTCTCGAGGAAATAAGGGTTTGCCGATCCCATTTTATGATATTGAGGACCGGTCTGAAGCTGCTGTTCCATGTGGAGAAAGTTTTGTGTCACAAAATGGTGACCATATGAGAGATCCATGCCTAGGTTCTTCTTGCTAAAGCCAAAATCCGCTTTCAAGAGTTGAAGAGGAAGGATCTGCAAAAGTTTTGGCAGGGTGAGTTCGGTAATCTATACAACAGCAGAAGGTTTTAGTTGAAGTATTCAAGAGTGTTGCTTCACATGAACAAATTTGCATCGATACATGTACCAACCCTTTTCACATTGGAATATGCTGAACAAATCCTATAAATTAAAAATTTAGTTGATTCTTGGTTCTTCATGCCAATGTTGGCACTGCAATGATATACTTTGATAAAGTTGTATAGCTGTTTGACTTTTTGTTTTACAAGTTCATATTTTTGGAGAATTGAGACTGATCTGTTCGTCAAACTGATATGCCACGAAATCACATTTTGAATTATCATTTATTCTTGCATGGAAAGATTCTAGGTGCGTCTTGTACTTCATTGTTCAATTCTAGAATGCTGCAGCGGTGGCATGGTTTTTCTGCAAAGAACTATAGTAGCTCATGAACTTCTTGCTGTCACAGAATTGATACCAATCTTTGGTTCAGCCAATAATGCATATCGTGCCAAAGGAGATCAAGTTTTAATCACCAAGTCACCATATACTCAAACATGAAAGAGTTATATTTCTTACTTTCATTTTCTTTCTATATTTTGGATGACAGTCGTTGGAATGACATGTGATGCTAAGAGGAATCATTCTGTGGCTTGATCTTGCCTGGATCATAGGTCTAATCATGTTTTCCATTCAATTTCAGGTGGGGTGCTATGTTGGCTGGGGAGGAAGGACGCCACCATGTTTTCTATCATTTTAGGCAGTATCCTGTGCAGGCTTGGTCTGAAGCTCAGCCTTTTTTTTCTAAAGGGCAGAGAATGTCATCATTGTGCAATTTTGCATTGTGAATGTAGTAAGAACGAGATGATGTATGGATTTTGGAGAATCTTTTTTTTTTTTTGGGAGGAAAGAGAATTAATAATATCAAACTAGAAAATTTCAAGCGTAGAAGGAGATCAGTTAAAGGCAGAAGTTGTATATGTGTGATCAAGATTAAGTTGAAGGCCAGGCTTTGGTTGATTTAAACTATTCTATTTTAATAATTGTCTATAATAAATGTATAAATGTGCTGTTATCTCTTTGGCTTAACCTATGCCTCGAAGGTGAGGAGAAGTCTTGTACCTTGTAAACTCTTTCCAAGTTGCGTTGGAAGCGTTTTTTTTTTTTTTTTTTTTTTCTTTTTTTGCGGGAAACGAGATGATGAAGACAATTGTACCAACAAAGCTTTTGGCCAATAATGCAGGGAACCTGCCTAGGTGTTATCTCGTGGGTGGCATTTCAAACCATTGTTGTTACCTTACCATGTGCAGATTAGTTCTTAAATGAGCTTGGTGCAAGAAGAATGACCATATTCTTTAGATGTGTTTGATTCGTGACCGGAATCGGTCTGGTCGGAATTGGATGATTGTTCAAGTTAATCTTTTACAAAATCAATTATACAGAGATGTATATTTAGAAGATAAGTGTTTTAGGTAAATCTTTGGTTTTGAACATTGAGGGGGAGCCGGAATTGAGTTTTGGAGGATTAGAATATTCTCATTTCCTAGAATTGGAATGGGAATGAAAATAAGACTCTCTCTGACTAAATGGCAGTGGGAGTTGCTTATTTTTATTTTTTATTTTATAGTCCAACTCCTCCTAGCCAAACGTATCCTTAGTTCATTAGCACCCTGCAATCACTGAACTTTTCCATGTTGGCTAGATATCGGATCTTTTTGAGCAACATCCTGGAGCTAAATTCTGCATTTCGTTTGACGTCGCTGGCAGCTTAGCGATTGAATGAGTCGGTGTCACAATCTATGTGAGCATGCACTTTTTTTCAAAAAAAATAAAAAAAGGGTAGCGGATGTGAACAAGCTTTTGATCATTGGATTCAACCAATTTCTGTCTTGCAGAAGCTTTCAGCTTTGCAGTCTTATGCTTTGGAATTGAGTTTGCGACTTTTTCCTTCCTGTTTCTAGTTTTGTGGGTACTTAACAAGTGCTAAATTTTGTAAGTTTTATCTCAGTGTACCTTATTTTTAACACTAATTTATAAATGTGGAGCTGTTTCAGGAGTTTTCCTCCTGTATACTGTTAATTTTATGTAAATTCTGTTAAATCCAATATCTATTGTTGATTCTTCGCTTGTACCTTAAGCTTCCCGAGGTAAGTAGTTAGTTTCTGATACCAACGTCAAGTAGTTTTTCAGTTCCTTGTTTTTCCCTACACGCTATAGACTCCAGGCAATACGCTAATCTTTTTACTCCTGATCCCAGTTCAATTGGTATGCTAAGTTTTTAGTTCACGATAGAACCTAAAAATCCTATGATGACTCCACTTTGGGCGTTAAGCAACTCTTGTGGATAATTAATGTTAACTCCAACTGATAATAAAAGAGCACAGGAGTGCCGACTCTTTTAGGTAATTCATTAGTTATCCATTTGTTTCAGTTTCATAAAAATCTTTAAATTATTGTGCATTTAAGCAACTTTCTTATTTGCATTTTTTTCTATTCCTGATACTCCGATAAACCACTGCTTGTCTCAAGGGAAGCTTATGAACAGCATCATCGACTTGCAGCTTTCTACCTCACTAGTCTCACTTCACTGTGTTCCTACTAGCAAAATTGTTGGGATAAAAAGTAAATAATATCCTATATTTTATCCGATTTACAAATATCTTCTTACATCTTCAATTGTCATATCAACTCTACAATTTTTAATTTATTCTAATATCTCCCACTATTCTTCTAATTTAGGGTAGAGCTTGCCTTCAATGCTTAGTGGCAAGCTACTTTGAGTTAGGTAACTGATATAGATTTATTAGATTATTTTAAAACTAGCTGGAGAACTGCGCGTTGCATGAGGTCGGATGTACGAAAATAATTTTTCAGATGTTATTATCCTATTTTTTAGATATTGCTGTGTTCTTATTATTATTCAAATTATTATTAATAATAAATTAATAATTAAAAAATATTTTTATTATTATTTTAAAAATAATATTTTTTAAAAAATATTTTATTATTAATTTTTTAAAATTAATTTTTTAAAAATAATATGTTATTATACAAATAGTATTTTTAAATTAATAATAAAAATATTATTTATAAAATAATATTTTGAAAAAAATAATATTTTTATAATTATTTTAAAATTAATTTTTCTTACTTCAAATTATTATTAATAATAAAATAATAATATATTTTTTTTTCTCCTCCTCTCCAAATATTTTTTTTTCTTTTTTTTCTTCTTTTCCCTTCCTCCCGTCGCCTTTGCCCCCATGGCGTGAGACCTAGGTCATGGCTATCCGTGAGGCCACCGCCACGGCCTCGCCACACTGCCATCTATACCGGATACACAAAAATAAATTTTCTGATATTGTCATGTTCTTGTTATTATTAAAATTATTAATAATAATAAATTAATATTTTAAAAATAATATATTTATTATTATTTAAAAAAATATTTTTAAAATATTATTTTATTATTAATTTTTTGAAATAAATTCTATAAAAATAATATGTTATTATTATTAATAGTATTTCTAAAATAATATTTAAAAATTATTATTTTAAAATTAATATTTTCTTATGGTTTAAATTATTATTAATAATAAAATAATAATATATTTTTTATTTTTTTCTTTTTTCCTCCCCTCCCCAAATATATTTTTTTAAAAATTAATACCCTAAAAAATATTTTAAATTATTATTAGTAATAAAATAATAATATTTTTTTCTTTTTTCCTCCTCCTCAAATATTTTTTTTCTTTCTTTTTTTTTTCTTTTTCCCCCTTCCCTTCCCTTCCTCCTGTTGTCTACCCCCAACCCCTCGCCCCACCGCATCCCTCGGCTTCGGCACCACCAACCCCCTCCCGTCCCCTTTGCAGCCCCGCCCTATTGCTGTCCCCTCTGTTTTCTCCCTCGACCCCGACGAATCCGAGCCGTGCGAGCATCGACAACTGCCCCTCCTCTCCCTAGCTCCGGTGCCACCAACTTGACCCCACCCCACCACCGTCAGCATCGCACCCACCGTCCGCACCGCATCTGGCTCCGTGCGACCACCAAACTCCCTCCCCTCTCCTCCTTTAGCTCCAATGCCACCAACCCCCCTCCCCTCCCCTCTACGGCTTCGCCCCGTCACTGTTTCCTCCTGTTCCCTCCCTCGGCCCTGACGAACTCGAGCCCCTGTGGCTCAACGCGAGCATCGACGACCGCCCCTCTCCTCCCTTGGCTTCAATGCCACCAATCCCCCTCCCCTCCCCTGGCTCCGGCACCACCAACCCCCCTCACCTCCCCTCCCCAGCCCCGGCCACGGGTGGTCGTCAGTGCTCGTGCAGTCGCAAGCGACCGAATAGGGAAGCTTGGATAGTGGCTGGGGGTTCGTCGGTGCTCGTGCAGAGCCGCGGGGGCTTGGATCACGACATTTCGTAGGGGGCTTCTTTAAATTGATGGAGGTTTTCAATAATTTTCTGTCCAGGTGGCACAACCAAATTCATTTGAGGAGCTAAGTTGGCAACACCCCAATGCTCCTCCATAGAGTATATTTTAAAAAATAATATTTTTTAAAATAATATTTTATCATTAATTTTTTAAAATAATATATTATTATACAAATAGTATTTTTAAATTAATAATAAAAATATTATTTTTTAAAATAATATTTAAAAAATAATATTTTTTTATTATTTTAAAATTAATATTTTTACTTCAAATTATTAATAATAATAAAATAATAATATATTTTTTTCTTTTTTCCTCCCTCTCTCCAAATATATATTTTTTTTCTTTTTTTCTTCTTTTTCTTTCCTACCGCTGCCTTCGCCCCCAAAGCATGAGACTCGAGTCACGACCATCCATGCCTCCCCCATCGTGACCCCGCCCCATCGTCGTCTTTGCCAGATTCATAAAAATAATTTTTTTGATATTGCTGTGTTCTTATTATTATTCAAATTATTATTAATAATAAATTAATATTTTAAAAATAATATATTTATTATTATTTAAAAAATAATATTTTTTTAAATAATATTTTATTATTAATTTTTTGAAATAAATTTTTTAAAAATAATATGGTATTATTATTAATAGTATTTTTAAAATAATATTTAAAAAAATAATATTTTTATTATTATTTTAAAATTAATATTTTTCTTCTGCTTCAAATTATTATTAATAATAAAATAATAATATTTTTTACATTTTTCTTTTTTCCTCCCCCTCTCCAAATATTTTTTTTAAAATTAATACCCTAGAAAAATAATATTTTAAATTATTATTAGTAATAAAATAATAATATTTTTTCTCTTTTCCTCCCCTCAAATATTTTTTTTTTTTTTTTCTCCTTCCCTTTCTCCTGCCGTCTCCCCCCGGCTCCCGCCGCGTCCCTCGGCTCCGGCACCACCAACCCCCCTCCTCTCCCCTCTGCGGCCCCGCCCCATCACCGTCCCCTCCTGTTTCCTCCCTCGGTCCAGGTGAACCCGAGCCCTTGCGGCTCTATACGAGCACCGGCAATTACCCCTCCCCTCCTCAAGCTCCGGTGCCACCAACCCGACCCTATCCCACCGTCGTCCGTGCCGCACCTGACTCCGCATGACCATCAAACACCCTCCCCTCCCCTCCCCTGGCTCCGATGCCACCAACCCCCCTCCCCTCCCCTCCGTGGCCCCATCCCATTGCCGTCCCCTCTTGTTCCCTCCTCCGGCCCCAGTGAACCCGAGCCCCTGTGGCTCCGCGTGAGCCCCGACGACCGCCCTTCTCCTCCCCCGGCTCCGACGCCACCAACCCTCCTCCCCTCCCCTCCCCTCCCCTCCTCTCTCCCGGCTTTGGCACCACCAACCCCCGTCACCTCCCCTCTTCGGCCCTGGCCGCAGGCGGTCACTAGTGCTCGCGCGATCGTCAGCTTGGATCGGCCGAATAGGGAAGCTTGGATAGTGGCTGGGGTTCGCCGGGCTCGTGTGGAGCCGCGGAGGCTCAGGTCGCAACGTTTCGTAGGAGGCTTCCTTAAATCGGTGAAGGTTTTCAATACTTTTTTGTGCAGATGGCACAATCAAATTCATTTGAGGAGCTGAGTTGGTAATACTTCAACGCTCATTCACAGAATATTGTTATATATATATAGAATGAAATACGATATGAACTCAAAAAAATCTAATGATTAAAATATCCTAAGCCTTAATATTAACCCTATTTCCTTCCCCAACCCTCCTCCTTAACACCACAATGCAACCAGCCACGCTTGTCTTCCTCTCTCTTCATCTTCTTTTCCCTTCCCCTATCTTTCCCCCTCCTCCCTCTGCCTTCTCCCCTTTTCCCTCTCTTTCTAGAAGTTCCCCTATATTGCTGTTTTTTTTATCAGTGGGAATTGGACTACAATTTATTTTAGGATCTGACAAGAATTCAAACTCAAAAATTAGTATGCATACATGAGAAAGAATTAAGAAGTTACTATGGGAGATACGACATAGGATGATGTTTAGGCAAACGAGTAGACCTCAAGGCTAACAGAAATACTATGACGCTAGTCGTTTCCCCACTCTGTTCCACAGTCAACATGGCCGTAGCATGATAAGGCTAAAATAATAAATTTATTCAAAATAGTTAACTTTTTTTTGAGTGATCGTGATATATGTGCTGTTGTCATTTGGGATGACAAATTGAAAAGAAAAAAGTGATGGGCATGAAAGCATTTCTAGTTTTGCTTAATAAATGGGATGAAAAATTGAAAGAAAAATGCTAAAGTAATATCAAGTTCCTAGATTTTGCACTGTAAATGACTTAGTTAATGACTCGATTGGAAAATTCCATAATCATTATGCAACTTTTCTTGTGGGATTTCTATATACATTATCACTTCGCTACTCAGGACCAATGTTAGTTTGATACTTGGAAAATTAGAAGAGGACTAATATAGTAATATTAGTGCTTAGGTAAAATTGGGTTTTTGGAAGTTACAAATGATAGGTTTTATAGATCTGGATCCTCACTGGCTCCGAGAATGAATTGGAGAGCCATATGGTGCCATCACAACCATCCATATATCATGCATCAGCTTGTGATGAAAAGGAAGCAATTCCAAGAAGTTTTCTAGATTTCGTGTCAAGCAACTTTTCTTATATATTTGTGACTTGAAGAATTTCACCCAAGTTCTGAAAAGAGGGAGAAAAGAGAGAGGAGAGGGAGGAGGAAAAAAATAGAGAGGGAAAAAGGATGAAGAGAGAGTAGGAGAGGAGGACTTGGGTGGAGGGGGGCTACGGCAGTGGTGGCCAGAGGGTCATCGAGTGATTACCAATGAGGATTGTATGGTTATCTTAAGGAGAAGGGTTAGGGAAAGAAATGAGATTAAAATTAGGGGTTCGATATTTTGATCATTAGACTTTTTTGAATCTACATCACATTCCATCCCATTCTAAAATAATCTAACAAATCTGCATGAGTCATTTAACTCCTAATAGTTTGTCATATAGGCATGGACGGCGAGTTTTGTCCTAAATTGAAAGGTCAGTGGGAGACATAGCAATATATTGAAAAATATAAAGTCGATGGGACAGCAATTAGAGATGCAGAAAGATATTTGCAAATTAAGATAAAATACAGGATATTATTTATTTGTTACCTCAAAAGATCAATTGGTTAAAAAATGATGGAGCTTCTCCTAAGACTAGTGGAGCTAGCAAGACATATCCAATGTTAGATTTGTGCCCTCGAAGTCAATTGTTGGCTGACGCATTTTATAATTTTAGGGATTAAACTTGTACTTGTAACTTATTATTATCAATAAAGGATTTTTTCATTCCAATCATGTTTATGTGTTCATGATTTGTCCTAAAAATTAACAAAGATGATTTTTTGTATATTTTCAAAGTATTGAGAATTTAAGACATATATTAATTAGTGGTTAATTTCTAAATACTTCCGATCAAAGGATCATCATGGAGGACAGTGATCAATCTATTCGAGATTCGTGCACAGTTCACCTCCCTTATGGACAGATGAGTCTCGGTTCTACAATATAAGGACATTGAGGTGAGAGTGTGGGTGGTTATTAGAGAATAACTTGCACTACGCGTGACTAACATGAGAAACTATATGGATGTCTACTCACTCGTCAGTGGTCTTCTCGATGCTGTAGTGGTGTGAGTGGTCCTTTGACCTGCGGTGTCATTGGTTATTCACAGTGAGGCTACTAAGTTTGACTGCATATTTTCTTGGTCCCTAGTCATTCGGATCCTTGTTGTGTATGTTGGCTTCAGTAGGTTCAGATTTGCTGTTTGGAGTAGAATACATCTAGATGAAATCTATCGACCTTGGTAGAAAAGGAGAAGTCCTATGCGATTCGCGAGACTGAGTTCAGAAAATCTTTGGCCAAGGCAAGTGTGAATACTGGAAAAGAATTTTCACAGGATTCACAAAAGAACTTGAGTCGAGCCAATTTAGTATATGACTGATAATGGAGTCTGACGAGTTCTCCATGACCTCCATCAAGTTGAGACTCACGATAGAAGGATCGAATCATACGATAACTGTACCTAGAAATTCATACTTTCATTCTACTGGATTGTCACTACATATTGCTAGATATCATTAGTAGATTGTGAGACTTATTGAGCATCGTCTTGATGATTGATGACCTTCGAAGAGTAGAATTAAAAATATTTCAATCCATCGAAAAGAGTTTCGATGATATTGTGATAGAAATCACAATATATCTTACTACCAGATAGAATGAAATCCATGGAGTCATATATTAAGAGATTTAATCTTGAATTTGCTAATTAGACTTATGAAGTTCTAATTGGGTTAGGATTTATTGAAATTCTATTGGGTTTAAGAGAGCCATGCTAGCACATGGTTAAACCTAATTCTTCTTGAAACTTCGATTGGATCAAGTCCATTGCCTTGAACCTAACTTAAATCTATTTGGGTTTAATTGGGCACCTAATTGTAAGCCCAAGAGGATTAGATTAAAAATGAGTTGGCTAAATTATCTCCTTATTATCTCTTCATTATCTTCTCATTATCTCCTAATATGTGTGTAAAATTATTGGAAAGATGGGCGGCGCCTTCCTCCATTTTTGGCAGGATCAAGGGGTGCCAACCCCTGGATAATGCAAAAGGGGCCCGCCCCCTCTTGTGGCATGGCATGGAAGGAGAGAGAGAGGGGGTGTGCATGGCATGGAAGGAGAGAGAGAGGGGCCACACCCCCTCTCTTGAATGAAAACCTTAGAATGGGGCGCCAAGGGTTAGCGCCCCAACCACCTACCTTATAATGCATGGGCGCCCACTCAGATTGCCTTATTTGACTGAGGCATCCCATGTGCTTACCAAAAGAGGCTGATATCCAACCAATTAAGTTTGATTTTAATGAAAAAAATTAGATTAAAAAGATAGAAATCCTTATGAGATAAGATGTGCCTTTTTAAGTTAATTGGATTCCTGATTTGGATCAAGAAAGGGCCTATATAAAGAAAAGATGTCCTAGGGTTTTAGAAGTAGTTTTTATTGATTAAAAACCAGATCTCTCTCCCTCTCTCCCTTCTCCATGCCATATCTTCTCTCTCTTCTCTTTCCCAAGCCCAAAGATTGGGCGTCCTACCTTTCTACACGTCAGGAGTTGAGGAGTTGTTCTTCTACAGTGAGGAACGAAGAGAAAAGGCTGCAGATCAAAGAGTTGATTCCATAGTCAAGATCAAAGAGTTGTCAAGGTTCTAAAGGGCTGAGATTCTACTTGAAGAAGAAAGATCTACCACGAGAAGAAGGATTCGAGATTGATCTCGGTGGATACTTGTAGAGGTCGGATACGTGTGCGGCTTGAGGACCTTCGAACCTGAGATCATCGGTAGTGGTGAATTTTTATCCGTGTTAAGGTATTGAGATTTGATCTCATACTTATTTTATTTTTTGATTATATGTATGTCTTTACTTCTGAGCTTTAGTAGGATTAGATAAGATCTAATGCATGTGGGGTTAAAGAGTTTAACCCAATTATTTTTTCGCTACGATTGTAAAGATTTTTGAAATTTACACATATATCCTACCCGACTTTCTAACAGTGATATTAGAGCCACTGGTTTTTAAAGACACATATGATCTAATTTTTATCTTAGATCTAAAAGTTTTGATGATTTAAAATTAATTTTGTACTGATATAAGGTTATCCTGATATAGGGTTTATCCCATATATTGTAAAAGTTGTCCTAGCATAAGATTGATCGATTTTGAAAATTATTTTTAAAGTAATTAAATTAATTTTTTAGATCTAAAAATTAGTATATGTGATATGTCTTATTTCATATTTAGATCTGAAATTAGAATGATTAAAAGTTCATATCAAACTGCTACAAGGTTGTCCTGATATAGGGTTTACCCCTTATATTGAAAAGATTGTCCTAGTTTGATGTGAATCGATTTTTAAAAAAAATATTTTTAAAATATTTTAATCATTACTTTATATATAATTTTATATGTATTTGAAATGTGTAATTTTAGTTTTAGATCTAAAATTTGATGTACATGTGATACATGTTTTAATTTAGATATGAAACTACATATATATGGTATATGACATTAGGTTTAGATTTGAAACAGTTTTAAGATCATAAGCCATTAATGCATGTAATGAGATATAATCTAAAAATTAATTTTAGATCTGAAATTATGTTATTACATATGGGTATGTATTGAACAAATTAGGTCTAGTGATCAAACTATAATTAGGATCAAATTGATTAGATCATACTAGAACCTATTATCGATTTTGAACAGTTGATTGAACCTAATCAATAGTTGATTATGATTAGGTCAAAAGAGCTCAAAATTGAGTTTAGTTGTAGTTGGTTGCATCGATTCGTATTTTGATATGAGTTGATTGACTCAAGATCGAATTTGGCTCAGTGATTCGAGCTCCTTTCAAGAGGTTAACTTGATCAATTCTAATCGACCAATTTGGTGTCTAAGGCAAGTATTTAGATGATGGTTATTTAATTAATTTCATTATTTGACCTGATCAATTTTGATTAGTGTCTAAGAAAAACAACGGGGGACCCCCACTGATCTTAACTTACTTGGCCATCTTGGAAAATTCAGTTTCATGCTAGGTTACTTATTGACTCAAGTTCATCCATGCCGACTAAGCTAGTTAGACATGTTGATGTGCTGACCTGAATTTAATTAGTCGGATGTCAAATCTATTGTTTAGAAGAGACCTAAATCTAAATATCCTTACTAAATATTTAGTCTAGAGGTCTTTCATCGTTGTAGAGATGCAGATGCCTTCCTGGTGTTGATCGTTCTTGACTGGTCACAGTGGTTCGATTGCATCAGGAAGGTATAATCTATTAACATTTGATATCTTGGGGTAGAGATGGGGTTGGGCCCAATAACTGTTAGGTGAGGATTTCAATGACGGCTTTACGCTCGCTGGTGAACGATGGGTCTAACTTAACTAAGAAATGTATCAATAATTGTTAGGTGAGGCCACAGGACTTAAAGATCAAGCTTACTGCATCTTACTTAGTGAAGCAATAGACAAAGTATTGTCTACTCATTAGTTTGTACTCACCAATAACTGTTAGGTGAGGTGTGTATAGATTAATGGGACCGTAGTGCCCACTTGAAACCAATCGCGTATAGATTTCTATTTCTCCACCTGAGTGTGAGAGATTCGAAGAAATAGTGGGATCCTTTGTTTATTTTTAAAATCTTTAGAACAAACAGTTTTATAAGTACAAACATCTAACTAGAAACTATTCTCTCTGCAGATAACCATGTCGAGTTCCAACTGATATGCTCGCGATGTTGTCGTTAGGACACTGTGATTATCAATCTAATTCAGACTTCAATAAAAATTAAAAATATGTAGAAAGTAGTGAGTTGGGCCGAATCCATAGAGAAGGTAAGATTTTGATTTGAAATCTTTGATTTTGTAAAATTTTTTTTTTAAAGAAAGCAATTTAAGTCAAAAAATAAAAATTAAAAGTATAAAAAATAAATCCAGTACTAAGATCTACTAACTAGATCCTAGCATCTATTTGTAATAAAAATAAATAATAAAAATTTAAAAAATATAAAATAAATTAGTATTAAGATCTACTAATTAGATCCTAGCATCTAATTATAAAAAATAAAAGACAGGAATTTAAAGTGCAAGAAAATAAATTTTGCACTAATTGAAATGAAAATTCAAGTACAGAGAATTTAAAAAGAATAATAAAATAAAAAAAAATTATAACAAGGATCTGAAATTGATTAGCTCAGCCTCGTCGAAAAGATGGTTGATGACCTCTCCTTCTTCCTTCGTACTTCGTAGAGCGAATCGATTTTTCTTCTTCTTCTCCTTGGGTCTATAAAGCTCTAATATTTTTTTTTATTTTTTTTCTAACTTTCCATTCAATTTTTCTGCTCCCAAGACTTATTTTCGGACCTCCTATTTATAGGTGAATTTTTCATATTTTTTTTGATAGAAAAAGGAGTCCTAAAACCTTTAGAAAATGTATTAAACACTTAAAAATTTTTCTGACCGTCAGATGGAGCTTGGAACGTTCAGATCTGATCAAAATCAATATTTTAAATCCTTCTCTCAGTTAGATTCATTCTCAGCCATTCGATCGCACTCCAGATTAAATTCTGATCGTCAATGGTGCAGTTTAACTCCTTAACAAAGTCGAAAACGATATTGGTCGTCCGATCATGTGATGGATTAAGTTTCGACCATCGGATCGCGCAGAAGCTCTCTTATCAACCGACAATGAACAACAGCCGTTGGATCTGAATTAGGATTAACGTGGACTGTCGGATCGTGCAAAATCATCTCGACCTATTGTGAGCCATACCTGTGGACCGCGAAACTATTCTGTGGACTGCGCCCTTGCTTCTATGGACCGAGCGGCTGGTCCACCATGCACCAAAGGTAATATTTTTATTTTTTAGGATATTTTGGCTTGATTTTTGCTTCGATTTTCATCTAAAAAATAAAAGAAAATATGTATTAAATTTTTTAAATTTTTTTCATCATTTTGGTGCTTAAATTGCTCAATTAAATTAACATTTATTTTTCATAAATATACTCTAATTTTATATTTTTTTAAAATTATCTATTTTTATAAGAAAATCTAATTTATTTATGAAATTAGATTTTTAAGAAGATATTAGCACCATAAGTTATCAAAAGTACCTACAATAAATATAAAATATGTCACTTATCACACCCCCCAACTTAAATTTTGCTCATCCTCGAGTAAAGAAAGAATTTAGAATTAAATACCGTTTAACTTAAAGTTTTAAATTTTACCAAATAATTTTCAAAAAGGATCACTGATGTCCAGTAGAGCATGAGTGAGGTATGTCATTGGAGTATTAATACTAATCAATATGAGAGTTAAACTAAGAACACTAAATCTTTTTTGAACTTTTTCAAATTATTCTTTCCTTTATCTCCAAATTATTAACCTTTATGGACAAGTATATTGTTACTTCCATCCTTCATTTATTGATTGATTTGATTTTTTTTTGTTCTTTTTTTTTTAATATTGTACCGCTATTGAGTGTCTTAAACCATTAAGCTTTCTGTTTGACCAATATAGCGAGTTTTCAGTCAATGACTCTCAAACCAGATGGCTTTAGGACACTAGGTATAGAATATCCCTCAGACCTACTTGCTCGAATCAAACAGGCTACAAGTTAAAACTAGTTTTACAACAAAGCTTCTTTGTCCTTTATACTTTTTGATATAAAATTCAATGCTTGCTTAGGCAAAGAGGCTCGGTTACTCAGCATGAAGTACTTGAATTTTTTTTTTTTAATTTTCATATGAAGAAACATATAGTTACCCTACACAAGCCCATAAAAAGTTAACTCTTCTTTGATGCTGGTAGAAAAATTTAAAAATTCTCAAAGAAAACTGTTTAAGTTTTAAACTTAACTCTTTATTGAATTTTCTTAATACTTGATCCCTCAATATCTCACAAACTCTCTAGTCTGTACATCTAATTTTCTTTTAAAAATGCTTGGTTTAACTCGATTCTTTAAGTGTAATCACGTGTTTAAATGTTAAATACTAACTTACTTGAGAACTTAAAAAAATTTAAAAATTTTTATTCTCCCCCCAACTTAATCGACATTGTCTTCAATGGAGTAAAAAAATGAAAAATGCATGCAAAGAGAAAGAAAAGAAGAGATGTCACTTGATCTAGAAGTCTTTTTCAAAATTACTTCTCCCCCCCAACTTGGTTAAGATTGTCTTCAATCCCTACAAAAGACTCTAAGTAAGACTTGATTGACCTAAACAAAATACAAAAGATAAAAAATAAAGCTAAAAATTGAAAACTAGGTTGCCTCCCAAGAAGTGCTAAGTTTACTGTTTTCAGTCAGATCATGCCGATTCTTACCTATCCCATATTAAATATTGGATTGATAAATTTCAATGATTTTGGATTGTCAATCTTAGAAAGATGGCCTACAATAAATTTTAGTATTTTATTGCCAATCTTCAAAAAGTAGTTCACGTCTCTATTCTTAATTGTAGAAAGATAGTTCACAAATCCATTCATAAACCCTTGTTTGTTGAGAATTTCTCATATTTGTTCTTCTAAAATGCTCATGAATTAAATTTTTGGGTTAAGAGTTGAGTTTGATGCAATGGGTATCGAAAGAGTGTCATTTGATTCTAAATATATATACTTAGGTGTGATCAAAGATGACTTCAATTTTGGAGGAGGTGGTAATTCTAAAGTAGAAGAACCGGCCTTTAGAACTGAGGAAAATGAGACTCTTGATTTATATATCTCAGGTAACTCATCCACTCCCTTCTTTTCTTCATTTAGATCAGTAACAATACTGGGCTCAGATTCTTCTATTGGATTAGTCTCAGTACTAACCTCTTCTTCTAAATTCTCATTTTTGCTAGTATTAGTACTAGCCTTACTCACCTGGTCTTAGTATGGATCTTTAAGAATCCTATCACTTTTAAGCTCAAAGATTACTTTATCATTTTCAAATTAAGGATTCTTAGATGGGACATTAGATTGATGACTAGGTCCTAGTGGTTGGTGGATGGGTGGATCATTTTCAAAATTCGATATTTGTTGGCTCGATAATTGACCTAGTTCTCTCCTCATGGAAAACTCAACTAATTGATCTATTTGTACTTCTAGCCTGACGAGGGATTGCTGTTGGATCATAATCATTTGTTGAAATTGGCTAAACCTATCATCGGCTAGATTGATCTGTTGAGGAGGTAGGTATGAAGGCTGATTGTAATAGGATGGTTGGATAGGCTGACTAGACTGACCACTATTATAGGCATAATTTTGGTATTGGAGCCTATTTTGAAAGTTCTGCATGAAAAAAATTTGGGTCTTAGCCTGAGTTTGTTGGGGTCTCCAAAAAAAATTAGGGCGGTTCCTCCAATCTTGATTATATGCATTTAAGAATAGGTCATTAACATGATTGGAGTAACTTTGAGCAGCTTGAACTTGTTCTTGGATGAAAGGTAAAAACTGTGCAGTCGTAGGACATTTACTAACATGATGGGCTGGGCTAGCACAGGTAGAACAAATCTCCTGATAATTAGGTGGTATGTATTGCGTAAGAGATTGTAGACCTAGGGCTAGACATTTATCTATAAGAAGGTCGACTTTATCTAATTTTTGGGCTAACAGATTCAAATCGATCTCAGGACTAGAGTCAGAATATTTGATCCTATAGAATGATGGGAACATCGATGGATTATAGGTGGAAGGAATAAAATAATTTTTCATCTGCCTAGGTGGTTCTTAGAATTTCTAGCCATTTGATTACCATGTTTAACATGGATCAGTCGTTCAATTTCAGGATTAGGTTCAACTAGGTTAGAAAAAATTATACCATGCATGTACCAATGCAAATCCTAATATGTGTGGTTCAAATTTTTTTTTTAAATTTTATTTTTTAAGAAGAGGGAGAAAGAAAAAGAGGAGAAAGAAAGAGAGAAGTTCTAAATGTGAGATCCTTAAGAAAGCCCTAGAATTAAAGACAAAAGGTGAGAAGAATTAGTTGTGGTTGAGTGTTAATTGTAATCAAGTTAGCACATAATTAAACTTAGACACCTACGAATTTCTTAGACCTAACAGTTCTATGTAGAATAGCTTAGCCTAAATGCAAATTGAGTTTGTTCTTAGTTCCTTCAACTAGCCAGGTAAGAGGTGGGGTCATGGGGATCCCCCCATTGCTTGCCTTAGACACCAATTGAATTGACCAGGTAAGCTAACGAAACTAATTAAATAACCATGAGTCCACTTAGGCTGAGCCTTTGTAATCTCTAGCCTTAGACATCAGTTTCAGGAGTGAGTCCGAACTTACTTTGCACTTGACTTCACCACAATACTCAAACTGAACTCAATTGATCCTAGGGGCCAATATCTACTTGATTTTAGTTAGGTTTGGGTTAATGCGGGATGCTGGTTGATTATTTTTGGACTAAGAAAGAGTGATAAAATTCTCACCTTATCTTATTATAGGTGCTGCCTTTAAATTGATTTGAGATAAATATGCACAATCAATTTCAAACAAGGAGGTTCTATGCAACTAAATTAGATGCATGAAATTAATCAAACTTGAAAGCTTACCTTATCTCTAGCGATCACCAAAAATAAATCTAAGATGATGAATGCTTCTAACAATTAAGTTTCTACTCTTGTCATGAGATTTTTATTAGATTTATGTGGGTAAATTTTAGGTTAATTTGATAAAAAAATAGTAATTAATACTAAAAAAATAGTTAGGGTTAGGATTAAGATTGATCTCACCAAGCAAAATTGAAAGCTTTCTATCTCTTTTTTGATTTTTTTCTGTGCAAAGATAAAAAAAATAAAAAAGTTAGTAAACTATATTCACAAGAAAATCAAAGAAATCAAATATTAAAATTATTGCCTTCTCCGACAATGGTGCCAAAAATTGATACGATCGTGATGTTGTCGTTAGGACACCGTGATTATCAATCTAATTTTAACTTCAATAAAAATTAAAAATATGTAGAAAGTAGTGAGTTAGATCGAATCCACAGAGAAGACAGAATTTTGATTTGAAATCTTTGATTTTATAAAAAAATAAAATTTTAAAAAAAATAATTTAAGTCAGAAAATAAAAATTAAAAGTATGAAAAATAAATCTGGTACTAAGATCTACTAACTAGATCCTAGCATCTACTTGCAATTAAAATAAATAATAAGAATTTAAAAAGTATAAAATAAATTGATAATAAGATCTACTAATTAGATCCTAGCATCTAATTATAAAAAAAATAAAAGATAAAAATTTAATGTGTGAGAAAATAAATTTTGCATTAATTAAAAATAAAATTGAAGTACAAAAAATTTAAAAAAAATAATAAAATAAAATAAAAATAAAACTGTAATAAGGATCTGAAGTTGATCAGTATAGCTTCGTCGGAAAGATGGTTGATGACCTCTTCTTCTTCCTTCATACTCCGTAGAGCGAACCGACTTTTCTTCTTTTTCTCCTTGAGTTCTTAAACCTATCTATTTTTTTTCTCTATTTTTTTCTTGACTTTCTACTAATTTTTTTGCTCCCAAGACTTATTTTCGGACCTTCTATTTATAGATGAATATTTTATATTTTTTTGGTAGGAAAAAGAGTTCTAAAATCTTTAGAAATCATATTAAAACCTTTAAAAATTTTTTTGGCCATCGAATCAGCTTCAGACCGCTCAGATCTGATAAAAAATCACTATTTTAATCTTTATCAAAGTCAGATTCAACCACAGCCGTCCGATCGTGCCTCTGATTGGTTTCAAGTCATTGGATCATGCAATTTCTCTTTTATTCTCAGTCAAAAAAGTTCTCAGTCATGGGATGACATGATGGATGGAATTTGGGCCGTCAGATCGCGCACAGGAATCTTTATTACACTCGAGAATGCTGTCAGCTATTCGATCTGGGTCAGGATGAATGTGGAATGTTGGATCGTGCAAAAAGTCTTTCTCCTATCGTGGACCACGCCTATGGATCGCAAAATATTTCCAATGGACTGTGCCCCTGACTCTGTGGACCGAGCAGCTGGTCCACAGTGCACCAAAGATAATATTTTTTATTTTTAAAATATTTTGACTCGATTTTTGCTTCGATTTTTATCTAAAAAATTAAAAAAAATATGTATTAAATTTTTCAAAATTTTTTTATCATTTTGGTGCTTAAATTATCCAATTAAATTAACATCTATTTTTCATAAATATTTTCTAATTTTATATTTTTTTAAATTATTTATTTTTATAAGAAAATCTAATTTATTCATGAAATTAGATTTTTAAGAAGATATTAGCATCATAAATTACCAAAAATATCTACAATAAATACAAAAATATGCCACTTATCACAAAGCTTTATAATAAATCTTTGCCCTTCATACCTTTATAACAAAACTTTTTTGTCCTTCATACTTTTTGATGTGAAACTCAATGCTTGCTTAGGCAAAGAGATCTGATTACTCAGTATGAAGTACTTGGAAACTCTCTCTCTTTTTTTTTTTAGTATATGAAGAAACGTATAGTTATCCTACACATGGCCATAAGAAGTAAACTCTTTTTTGATATTGGTAGAAAAATTTAGAAATGCTCAAAGAAAATTGTTTAAGTTCTAAACTTAACTTTTTATTAAGTTTTCTTAATACTTGATCCCTCAATATCTCATAAACTCTCTAATCTGTGCATCAATTTTTTTTAAAAAATATCTGGTTTAACTTGATTCTTAAGTATAATCAGGTGCTTAAACTAAATACTAACTTACTTGAGGACTTTAAAAAAATTAAAAAAATTTATTACTCTCCCCCCGAACTTAATCGATATTGTTCTTAATGGAGTAAAAAAAATGAAGGGTGCATGCAAAAATAAAGAAAAAGAGAGATGTCACCTGATCTAAAAATCTCTTTCAAAATTGATTCTCCCCCCCAACTTGATCAAGATTATCTTCAGATCCCTATAAAAGACTCTAAGTAAGACTTGGTTGACCTAAACAAAATACAAAAGATAGCAAAAAATATAAAACTAAAAATTAAAAATCGGGTTGCCTCCTAGAAAGTGCTAAGTTTACCGTCTTCAGCCAGACCATACTGATTCTCACCTATCCCGTATCAAATATTAGATTGACAAATTTCAATGATTTTGGATTTTCAATCTTAGGAAGATGGCTTATAATAAATTTTAGTATTTTATTGCCAATCTTCAGAAAGTATTTTTATCCTCGATCTTGATTTTAGGAAGATAATTTGCAAACCCATTCACAAACCCTTGTTTGCTGAGAATTTCTCCTATTTGTTCTTCTAAAATGCTTATGAATTAAGTTTTTGGGTTAGGAGTTAAGTTTGAAGAAATAAGTACTGGAAGGGTATCTTTTGATTTTAAACATGTATTTTCAAGTGTGATCAAAGATAATTTTAATTCTGAAGGAGATGGTAATTCTAAAGTGGAAGAACTGACTTCTAAGGCTGAAGAAAATGGGACTCTTGATGTATATATCTTGGATAACTTATCCACTCTCTTCTTTTCTTCACTTAGATTAGCATCAGTACTAAGCTCAAGTTTTTCTATTGGGTTAGTCTCAGTACTAATCTTCTCTTCTAAATTCTCTTTTTGGCTAGCATCAGTATTAACCTCTTTTACCTGGTCTTGGTATGGGTCCTTAAGAATCCTATCACTTCTAAGCTCAGAGATTACTTTGTCATTTTCAAATTGAAGATTCTTAAGTGGGACATTAGATTGATGATTAGATCTAGGTGATTGATAGATGGATGGGTTATTTTTGAAAGTCGGTATTGGTTGGCTCGATAATTGACCTAGTTCTCTCCTTATGGTCGACTTAGCTAATTGACCTATTTGTGCTTCTAGCCTGATGCGAGATTGCTATTGGGTCATAATCATTTGTTGGAGTTGGTTGAATCTATCATCAGCTAGATTGGTCTGTTGAGGAGGTGGGTATGACATCTGATTATAATAGGATAGCTAGATGGGCTGACTAGGTTGACCACTATTATAGGCATAGTTTTGGTATTGGGGCCTATTCTAAAAGTTCTGCACAGAAAAAATTTGGATCTTAGCCTGAGTCTGTTGGGCTCTCCAAGAAAAATTAGGGTGGTTTCTCCAATCTTGGTAATATTCATTTAAGAATGGGTCATTGATAGGATTGGAGTAACCTTGAGGAGCTTAAACTTGTTCTTGGATGAAAGGTGAAAATTATGCAGTCGTGGGACATTCACTCACATGATGGGCTGGGCTAGCACAGATAAAATAAATTTTTTGATAATTGGGAGATGGTATGTATTGCACAGGAGATTGTAGATCTAAGGCTAGGCATTTATCTATAAGAAGGTCGATTTTATCTAATTTTTGGGCTAGCAGGTTCAAATTGACCTCGGGACTAGAGTCAGAATATTTGATCCTATAGAATGATGGGAACATTGATGGATTATAGGTAGAAAGAATAAAATATTTTTTTATTTGTCTAGGTGGTTCTTAGAATTTTTAGCTATTTGATTATCATGTTTAACATGGATCACTCGTTCAATTTCAGGATTAGGTTCAACTAGATCAGAAAAAATTATACCGTGCATGTACCAGTGCAAACCCTAATATGTGTGGTTCAGATTTTTTTTTTAATTTTATTTTTTAAGAAATGGGAGAAAGAAAAAAAGAAGAGAAAGAAAGAGAGAAGTTCTAAAGGTAAGATTTTTAAGCAAGCCCTAGACCTAAGGATGAAAGATGAGAAGAATTAGTTGTAGTTAAGTGTTAATTGCAATCAAGTTAGCAAACAATTAAACTTAGACACCTATGAGTTTCTTAGACCTAACAGTTTGATATAGAGTGGATTAGCCTAAATACAAATTGGGTTTGTCCTCACTTTCTTTAACTAGCCAGGTAAGAGATGGGGTCATGGGGGTCCCCCCGTTGCTTGCCTTAGACACCAACTGAATTGGCTAGTAAGCTAAAGGAACCAATTAAATAACCACGAGTTCACTTAGGCTGAGCCTTTGTAATTTCTAGTCTTAGACACCAGTTTCAAGGGTGAGTCTGAACTTACTTTGCACTTGACTTCACCACAATACTCAAACTGAACTCAATTGATCCTAGGGGCCAATGTCTACTTGATTTTAGTTAGGTTTGGGTTAATACGGGATGCTAGTTGGTTGTTTTTGGACTAAAAAAAGGTGATGAAATCCTCATCTTATCTTGTTATAGGTGTTGCCTTTAAATTGATTTGAGATGAGTATGCACAACTAATTTTAAACAAGGAGTTCTATGCAACTAAATTAGATGCATAAAATTAATCAAACTTGAAAGTTTATCTTGTCTCCAGCGATCACCAAAAGTAAATCTAAGATGATGAATGCTTCTAAAAATTAAGTTTCTACTCTTGTCATACGATTTTTATTAAGTTTATGTGGGTGAATTTTAGGTTATTTGAAAAAAAATAATAATTAATACTAAAAAAAATAGTGAGGGTTAGGGTTAGGATTGATCTCACCAAGCAAACTTGAAAGCTTGCAATCTCTTTTTTGATTTCTTTTTCTGTATAAAGATAAAAAATAAAAAAGTTAGTAAGCTATATTTATAAAAAAATCAAAAAAATCAAACATTAAAATTATTGCCTTCCCCGGCATGGCGTCAAAAATTAATATGCTCGCGATGTTGTCGTTAGGACACTGTGATTATCAATCTAATTCTGATTTCAATAAAAATTAAAAATATATAGAAAATAGTGAGTCAGATCGAATCCACAGGGAAGGCAAAATTTTGATTTAAAATCTTTGATTTTATAAAAAAAATAAAATTTTAAAGAAAGTAATTTAAGTCAAAAAATAAAAATTAAAAGTATAAAAAATAAATCTGGTACTAAGATCTACTAACTAGATCCTAGCATCTACTTGCAATAAAAATAAATAATAAAAATTTAAAAAGTATAAAATAAATTGGTACTAAGATCTACTAATTAGACCTAGCATTTAATTGTAAAAAATAAAAGATAAAAATTTAAAGTGCAAGAAAATAAATTTTGCATTAATTAAAATTAAAATTTAAGTATAGAGAATTTAAAAAGAATAATAAAATAAAAAAAAAATTATAACAAGAATTTGAAGTTGATCAGCTCAGCCTCATAGAGAAGATGATTGATGACTTTTTCTTCTTCTTTCGTACTCCGTAGAGCGAACCAATTTTTCTTCTTCTTTTCTTGGGTCTCTAAAGCTCTAATATTTTTTTTCTAACTTTCTATTTAATTTTTCTACTCCCAAGATTTATTCTCAGATTTTTTATTTATAGATAAATTTTTTATATTTTTTTTGGTAGAAAAAGGAGTCCTAAAACCCTTAGAAAATGTATTCAACACTTAAGAATTTTTCTGACCGTCGGATGGAGCTTGGACCATCCAGATCTAATCAAAATCAATGTTTTAAATTCTTCTCTCAGTCGGATTCATTCTCAGCAATCCGATCACACTCCAGATTAAATTCTGGCCGTCGGATGGCACAGTTTAACTCCTTATCAAAGTCAGGAATGATGCTGGCTGTCCGATCGCGTGATGGATTAAGTTTCGACCATCAGATCGCGTAGAAGCTTTCTCTTATCAACCGGCAACGAACAGCAGCTGTTGGATCTGAATCAGGATGAACGTGGATCATCGGATCATGCAAAATCATCTCAACCTGCTGTGAGTCGTGCCTATAGACTGCGAAACTGTTTTGCGAACCACGCCCTTACTTCTGTGGACCGAGCGACCGGTCTACCATGCATCGAAGATAATATTTTTTATTTTTTAAGATATTTTGGCTTGATTTTTGCTCTGATTTTTACCTGAAAAATAGAAAAAAATATGCATTAAATTTTTTAAAAATTTTTCATTATTTTGGTGCTTAAATTACTCAATTAAATTAACATCTATTTTTCATAAATATGCTCTAATTTCATATTTTTTTAAAATTATTTATTTTTGTAAGAAAATTTAATTTATTTATGAAATTAGGTTTTTAAGAAGATGTTAGCACCATAAATTATCAAAAATATCTACAATAATTGTAAAAATATGCCACTTATAACCAACCATTTAGCCCATATCTTTGATACCAATAGGTTGACTAGTACAAACTATAAAGACTGACTCCAGAATTTGAGAATCGTTCTTAGTTCTGAAAAACTCACCTACATCCTTGATCAGGATGCGCCTGTATTACCTGCTCGTCCATTTCTTGATCAATGAGCCACACTTGAGAAGTGGATGGATGAAGATAACAAGGCAAAGTATTACATTTTAGCATCCATGTCTGATGATCTTCAGCAACAGTGTGAAGATATAAGGACTGTCAGAGAGATACTGACTCACCTGCAAGAGTTGTACAGTGAGTAGAGTCACACAGCTCGCTTTGAGGTCTCCTAGAGACTATTTAGAGCGAAAATACGTGATGGGCAGTCCATCAATGATCATTATTTGACAATGATCAAGGACATCGAGGAGCTTCAGAAGCTCGGTATGAACATGGACAAGAAATTGTAGGTGGATCTGATCCTCCAGTCTCTTTCTGATTCATATGGATAGTTCATCATGAACTACTATATGAACAAAATTGATAGCACTTTGTCCGAGTTACTGAACATGCTGGTGACAGCAGAGGGCACCTTGAAGAGTTCAAGGAGTACAGCTCTGACTGTAGAGCGGGCTTCCTCCAAAAGAAAATCTTCTTTCAAGAAGAAAAAGAAGTCTGCAAAGAAGTAAAAAAATGAGGCCAAGCCCAAGAAATAGGTTTCGAAGAAGGCTGACGACAAAAGAAAGTATTTCCATTGCAACATCGAAGGCCACTGGAGGAGGAACTGTTCGACCTCCTGACGATTGTCAAGAGCAGGAAGAAGGATGGGCCTTCTGAAGGTACGTTTGATGTGTTCATTATTGAAACTAATCTAACGATTTTCTGTTCTTCTAGTTGGATTCTAGATTTTGAATCAAGTGCTCATTTGTGCACTTCTATGTAGGGTCTTGAAAAAGTGAGAGGGCTGAAGAAAGGTAAGATCACTCTCTGGATCGGCAATGGAGCAAAGATTGCAGCTATGGCCGTCGGAACCTACCTTCTGTGATTATCGTTAGGAGTTAGTTTACTTCTTAAAGACTGTTATTATGTACCCGTAGCCAGTAGAAATTTGATTTTCATATCTGTGCTGGTATAGGATAATTATAATTTTTATTTCAATAAAGATATGTGTTCAATTTATTTCAAAAATAAAATTATTGCACGTACTTTTTTGATTGACGATCTTTATCATTTGCATATGGATGTGAGTGTAAATATTAATAAACAAATTGTAAATACCATAGGGTCTAAGAGATTTAGAGATAGGATTAGCCAAAAATATTTGTGGCACCTTAGGCTAGGCCATATTGGAGAGGAAAGACTCAACAAACTAGAGAAAGATAGTCTTCTTGGACCATTGACTTTCAAGTCTTATCAGATTTGTGAATCATTTCTTCAAAAAAAAATGGCCAAGCTGCCTTTTGTGGGATAAGGGAAAAGAGCCACTGAGATATTAGCCATGGTACACATTGACGTGTGTGGTCCATTCGATGTACAAGTTAGGGATGGCTATATCTACTTCATAACTTTTATCGATGATTATTCACGGTATGGGTTTGTGTATCTGATGCACCAAAAGTCTGAAGCTTTTGAAAAGTTCATGGAGTTCAGATATGAAATAGAAAAACATACCAAAAAATCTATAAAAGTTCTTCGATTAGATCGAGGAGAAAAATACTTCAGCAGAAAATTTTGGGTCTATCTCAAGGATAATGGCATAGTCTCATAGTGGACACCTCCAAGGATGCCTCAGCTCAACGGGATATCTGAAAGGAGAAATTGGATCTTATTAGATATGGTTCGGTCCATGATGAGCTTCACAGATTTTTCTATTTTTCTCTGGAGATATGCATTGCTTTCTGTGATTCATCTTTTCAATCGGATTCCCTCTAAATCCATTCCTACCACACCATATGAGTTATGGCATGGTAAGAAGCCAACTCTTGGGTACCTCAAGATTTGAGGATGTTCGATCCATGTCAAGTGACAGCAGGTGAATAAGTTAGAGACTAGATCTTTTAGGGCTCACTTTATAGGGTATCCTAAAAAAATCATGGGATACTACTTCTATCTTCCTGAGGATCATAATGTAATTGTGAGGCATCTTGCCATCTTCTTAAAAAAAGAGTTTATCCAAGATGGAGGCAGTGGGAGGAGATTGAGCTTGAAGAGAAAGTCTCTGAAGAGCATCGAGTCCAAGAACCTGAACCCAGTAATGAGCCAGTAGATGTGATACCTCTTCCACCTCATAGATCAAGTAGGATATCCCATCCTCCTGAAAGGTACTTAGGTATCCTTATAGAAGATTTAGAAGAAGCATTCTTTGTGGGAGATAGGGATATTAGGAATGATCCCAAGACCTACGATGAGGTAATGTTAGATATAGACTCCAAGAAATAGATGGAAGCGATGAGGTCAGAAATTGACTCCATATATTCCAACTAGATTTGGTTCTTAGTAGATCCATCTGAAGGTATTGTACCTATTGGGTGTAAATGGATTTACAAAAGAAAAATTAGGTTAGATGGTAAGATAGAGACCTATAAGATAAGATTAGTTGCGAAAGGTTATAGTCAATACGAAGGTATTGACTATCATGAAACCTTTTCGCTCATGGTCATGCTGAAATCTATCCGTACTTTACTTACCATAGCAGCCTTTTATGATTATAAAATTTGATAGATAGATGTGAAAACTATTTTTCTAAATGGATATCTAGAGAAAGATATCTATATAGAGCAGCCTTTGGGTTTCACATCCAGTTATAGTGATCACAAGGTCTGCAAGCTGCAAAAGTCTATATATGGACTCAAGCAAGCATCTCAGAGTTGGAACACTCGCTTTAATGATGTGATCAAAATATTTGATTTCATCAAAAATGAAGAGCCGTGTGTGACAAAAAAATCAGTGGGAGTGCTATCACATTCCTTATATTGTATATGGATGACATCCTTCTGATTGAAAATGATATTCCCATACTGACATCGGTCAAAGTATGGTTGTCAAAAGAGTTTGCTATGAAAGACCTAGAAGAAGCTTCCTACATTCTTGGTATAAAAGTCTATAAAGATTGATCTAAGAGGATGATAGGACTCTCACAGTGAATGTACATAGAGGAGGTGCTGAAGAGGTTCAGCATGAAAAACTTCAAAAAAAATCTTTTGCCCTTTAGACATCGCATTCATCTCTCCAAGAAGATGTGTCTTGACACACTTGAGGAGATCCAGTATATGAGTAAGATCTCTTATGCTTCGATAATAGGGAGCCTTATGTATGCCATGTTATGTATATACCCTGATATAGCCCTTGTCGTGAGTGTCACGAGCAGATATCAGGCGGATCCAAGTGAAGAACACTGGATTACTGTTAAAAATATCTTTAGGTACTTGAGAAGGACTAAAGATTTATTGTTGGTCTTTGATGGAGGATCGGAGCTAAAAGTTGAGGGATATATCGATTCAGACTTCATGACTGATGTCGATGATAGAAAATCGACATCGAAGTGTATCTTCTTGTGTAATGATGGTGCAGTTAGTTGGAAGAGTTCTAAGCAGCTGAACATTGCAGATTCGACAATGGAAGCCGAGTACATCGCCACCTCCAAAGCTGCTAAGGAAGCCTTTAGGTTCAAGAAGTTCGTTGCGGAGCTGGGTGTGATGCCATCAGATGCCATTGCACTGTACTGCGACAACAATGATGCCATAGCCCTCATTAAGGAGCCTAGGTCTCACTAGAAGTCCAAGCATATAGAGTGGTGGTTTCACATCATATGCAAATACCTTGAGAAGAAGTTTGTCGAGGTGCAGAGAGTCGACTCCACGCTAAATATGGCAGATCTGCTGATCAAGCCTCTCAGCCAGTAGAAGATCGAAGCTCATATTGAGAAGATGGATCTTAGATATATGACCAATTGGCTTTAGATCAAGTGAGAGTTTGTTAGATTTGTGCCCCAAAAGTCAATTGTTGGCTGACACATTTTGTAATTTCAGGGATTAAACTTGTACTTATAACTTTTTATTATCAATAAAAGATTTTTTCATTCCAATCATGTTTATGTATCTATGATTTATCCTAGAAATTAACAAAGATAATTTTTGTATATTCTCAAAGTGTTGAAAATTTGAGACATATATTAATTAGTGGTTAATTTCTAAATACTCCCGATCAAAGGATCATCACGGAGGACAGTGATCAATCTATTCGAGATCAGTGCATAGTTCACCTCCCTTATGGGCAGATGAGTCTCAGGCCTGTAGTGTAGAGACACTGGGGTGAGGGTGCCGGTGGTTATTGGAGAACAACTTACACTAAACGTGACTAACATGAGAAACCACATGGATGTCTACTCATTTGTCAGGGGTCTTCTCGATGCTGCAGTAGTGTGAGTGGTCCTTTGACCTGTAGTGTCATTGGCTATTCGCAGTGAGGCTACTAAGTTTGACTGCACATTCTCTTAGTCCTTAGCCATTTGGGTCCTTGCTGTGTACGTTGGCTTCAGTAGGTTCAGATTTGCTGTTTGGAGTAGGATGCACCTAGATAGAATCTATCGACCTTGGTAGAAAAGGAGAAGTTCTATGCGATTTGCGAGACTGAGTTCCGAAAGTCTTTGGTCAAAGAAAGTTTGAATACTAGAAAAGAGTTTCTACGGAATTCACAAATGAACTTGAGTCGAGCTAATCAAGCATATGACTGATAATAGGGTCTGACGAGTTCTCCATGACCTCCATCAAGTCGGAACTCATGATAGAAGGACTGAATCACATGATAACTGCACCCAGGGGTTCATACTTTCAATCTACTGGGTTGCCACTGCATATTGCTAGGTGTCACTAATGGATTGTGAAACTCATCGGGTGTCATCTTGATGATTGATGACCCTCGAAGGATAGAATTAAAAATATTTCAATCCATCGAAAAGAGTTTCGATGATATTGTGATGGAGATCACAATATATCTCACTATTAGATAGAATGGAACCTATGGGATCATACATTAAGAGATTTAATCTTGAATTTGTCAATTTAGCTTATGAAGTTCTAATTAGGTTAGGGTTTATTGAAATCCTATTGGGTTTAAAAAAATCATGCTAGCACATGGTTAAATCTAATTCTTCTCGGGACTTCGATTGGATCAAGTCTATTGCCTTGAACATAACCTAAATCTATTTAGATTTAATTGGGCACCTAATTGTGAGCCCAAGAGGATTGGATTAAGTCAATGAGTTGGCTAAATTATCCCTTCATTATCTCCTCATTATTTCCTAATGTGTGTATGGAATTATTGAAAAGATGGGTGGCGCATTCCTCCATTTTTGGCAGGATCAAGGGGTGCCAACCCCTGGATAATGCAAAAGGGGCCCGCCCCCTCTTGTGGCATGCATGGAAGGAGAGAGGGAGAGGGGCCATGCCCCCTCTTTTGAATGAAAACCCTAGAATGGGGCACCAAGGGTTGGCGCCTCAACCACCTGCCCTATAATGCATGGGTGCCACTCAGATTGCCTTATCTGACTGGGGTGCCCTATGTGCTTACCAATTAAGTTTGATTTTAATGAGAAAAAACCAGATTAAAAAGATAAAAATTCTTATGAGATAAGAATGTATCTTTTTAAGTTAATTGGATTCTTGATTTGGATCAAGGAAGGGCCTATATAAAGAGAATGTCTCCTAGGGTTTTAGAAGTAGTTTTTATTGATTAAAAATCAGATCTCTCTTCCTCTCTCCCTTCTCCATGCCACACCCTCTCCCTCTTCTCTTTTGCACACCCAAAGGTTGGGCGTCCCACCTTTCTACATGCTAAGAGTTGAGGAGTTATTCATGTACAGTGAGGAACAAAGAGAAAAGGCTGCAGATCAAAGAGTTGATTCCGCAGTCAAGATCAAAGAGTTGATCAAAGTTCTAAAGGGCTGAGATCCTACTTGGAGAAGAAAGATCTATCACGAGAAGAAGGATTCGAGGTTGATCCAGGTGGATACCTGTAGAGGCCGGATATGTGTGCGGCTCGAGGACCTTCGAACCTGAGATCATCGGTAGCGGTGAATTTCTATCTGTGCTAAGGTATTGAGATTTGATTTCATACTTATTTTATTTTCAGATTATATGTATGTTTTTACTTCTGAGCTTTGGTAGGATTAGATAAGATTTAATGCATATGAGGTTAAAGGGTTTAATCTGATTATTTTTTCGCTACGATTGTAAAGATTTTTGAAATCTACACATGTATCCTATCCGACTTTCTAACATCCAATTTCTTTTTTTTTTTGGAGAAAATGATGGTTTGCAATCCCTTGTTGTACCATTACCATCTCACTTTTCTTTATTATTGGGACCAAGTGGAAGCACATGAGAAGGCCTCCAAGTGGCAATGAAACAACTCCAAGCCAACTTGTGTCTTTTCATTTTTTTTTGTTAACATCCAGGAGCATAGCTGACATTGATAAAGAAGGATATAGAAGAGTCTTACATCAGGCGTAAAAGAAAACACAACAGAGATTACACTATGCAGAAAGTAAAGAACAAGAAGAAAAGAGACGGGCAACACCCAGGAATTGGCAAACAGCTGATTCCAACACAAAAAAAAATAAAACTAGTTACAGCAGGCTTCTGAACCTATAAATCTGGTGGACATCGAAATATGTATTCTCCCAATGAGAGACCCAACCAGCTGAGTAAGTCTATTGCACAGAAGAGGATGCAGCCTTGCATTCAGATAAGTGCCGGACCCCTCATCGAGAAGAAATACCTTAAATGTCATCCTACAAAATGGATTGCAAAGAAGAATTTGATTCAAAGTTATCAATCGAGACATGATTATCATCTAGCCAAGCCCTAGCAATAAAATCAGCAGTCCTGTTAGATTCTCTTGGAATGTGAGAAGCACCGAAGTTAGAATAAAAAGAGAGGATATCATTCAATATAGGAAAATTTGTTGCCTCCTTTAGGCAACGAGGAAGTAAGCAAAGAGATAACCTTCCTTCAATCCCCTTCTAACCAAAGGTCAGTAGTATTTAGATGCAAAATAGCTACACTCATTCCCAACCAGGCTGCTACCAACTTAGCATAAAACACAGATGAAGGAGGTAAAAGCTTAGCCTCCAAAGCATGAACACACCCCGTAGCATCTCGTATTATAAAATCAGAAACAACCTTACCATCAATCACAGCAGCATCAAAATTCACCTTTAAGGAGCCTATGGAGGGGGTAGCCAAGAACAATAAGATGATAGGTTGCTGTCGGAAATAGGCAGCTGGTAGCTACCTCAATGCCTCAAATGGACCCTTTGAGTGGATTGAGAATTTGCTATATTCAAAGAGAAAAGAAAAACAAGAGATGCTGTAGACTATCCGAGTTGGGAGTTTGAGCAGAGCCATAAAATATCCTTTCATTCTTGGCATTCCAAATGATCCCAGGAACAGTTGCCCATAGAGCTTTAGTTTCTTTTACAATAGTAGAAGTCATAAGGTTATCCAAAGTTAAAGTAGAAGAGGGCTGAAGATCAACATTAGTTAGCAAATTCAATCACTGCCAACAATTAATTGCAAAGGGACAGTTAAAAAGCACATGGTTAATATCCTCCATAACATTAAGGCAGAGATTACAATAGATCTGAGAAATATCAATAATTCTCCTTGAAGCAAGAATAGTCTTGCAAGATAAACTTTGCCATTGCACCTTCCACCAGAAGAACTTAATTCTTGAAGGCACCAGAAGATCCCACATCAATTTAAAGGAAGAATGAAGATCGGACTATTGATTGGGGATAAATAGTGGATAAAGGGCTTTGAGGGTGATGAGCATAGAATTGGTAGGACCCTAGACTAACTGATCAGGGGACCTCATAAACGTAACAGAAATTTTGCAAATTTGGCTCATCATAACAGTAGAAGAGATCACTAATCCTTTGCTCATCCCAATGTTGACTAGAAGTAAGATGATCTGATACAGAGAGCTCAGCCAAAGGGGAGTCGATATTAATAAAAGTAGGCCATGCATTAAGTGGAATGGGAGCTACCCTGGGGTCATTAAGAATTCTAATAGAATGACCATTACCAATTTGCCAAATGAATTGGTATTGAATAGAAAAACCAGCCCAGCAAATTTTTGCCCAAATTGAAGAAGCATGCCGAGGCTTTGTATAAACATGCCACAACCCACCAAATTGATATATAGCTTTAACAACCTTAGCCCATAGAGAGATAAGATTGATGACAACTTGGGAAGCAAGTTTAAAAAGATAAGCCTTCCTTCTAACTTGAATAGGCATAATGCCCTGCCCACCTTGATTTTTGGCTTTGTATACATTACTCCAAGAAACAAGATGCAACCCTCTATGATTAGTAGTATGCCCCAAAGAAAAGCTCGATATTTTTTTTCTAGACTATATAAAGCATTTTGAGGGACAGATAGCTCTGCTAGCAAAAGGAAAGAGCTTCCATTACCAAGAGGCAATCCTCTGAATCATCTTATCATAAAGGCAAGATCCCTGGCATACAATTGCTTAGCAAACAATGGAAGACCAAGATAGGACCAAACACCTTTAACTTCCCTCATCATAAGCAGACTTTGAATTTGAGCTTTGATGGAATTGGGAGCCTTGGGGCTGATTGAAATATGAGATTTAGCCATATTAATAGCCTAACCAGATATAGAGTAATAGGCATCAACAATAGCTTTTAAACAACCCACATCCTTGACTATAGCTCTGGTGATGAGGAGACAATAATCAACAAACAAAATATGAGAGATCGTAGGTCCTCAAAATATTATTGGTCACTGCAAATTTAAGGAAGGTGGACGGAACTTTAGAGTAAAGAATAAATAAGGGAACAGTGGGCAACCTTGCCGAGGACCCCTAGAGATATGAAACCACTGAGAGAGAGCCATTTATAAGAATAGCAAAAGAAGGGCCACAGGTACATGCCCGAATCCAATCAATAAAGGTAGAGCTAAAAGCAAGTTGAGACAAAACTTTAAAAAGAAAAGGTCAATGAACATGATCAAAGATTTTTTCCATATCAACTTTCATCATCACAAGTCCCCTATAAAGCACCGCTGTATGTAAGGAATGAATAATTTCATGAGCCAAAAGAATATTTTTAGAAATATTACAACAAAAAATGAAGGCCCCTTGTTCGGCAGAAATAAGAGAGTCAAGAAGAGGCTTTAATCAACTAGCTAAAATTTTGGCCATAATTTTATAAACAGAATTGCATGGATTGATAGGACAATAGTCACTAACTCTTATAGGACTGCTTGTCTTAGAAATCAAGGTAATATAAGTTTTCTTCCACAAGGTAGGCATCATAGAGTGAATGAAGAAGTACTGAATGGCTCGAACCACATCCTTTTTAATAAGATACCAAAAGGATTAGAAGGAAAAATTAGAGAAACCACCTAGTCCTGGAGCTTTATTAGGATGCACGCTCCAAATAGCTTCCTCAATCTCTTCAAAAGAGACCATCCTAGTCAAATAAGAGTCTTAATCTTCCAATACCAAAGGTGACGAAATAGAAATATCCATTGTGCCAATATCAGACTGCATAGTCCATCAATGTTGAAAGTGACTAAGAAGCAAATTATGAATATCAATAGGACTATCAACATTGTCCCCATTCTTCCTTTGTAGCCTAGAGATTCTATTCCTTCACCTACTCAAAAAAATTGATCTATGGAAAAAGTTGTTATTAGCATCCCCCTCCTTTAACCAAGTCTATTGTTGCACCATGTGAATTTGGGACTAAGGAACCCCAAATCCATTAAATTAGTTCTTATGGGGAAGGATCTGAATTCTTTAATGTCCTGATCAATAATAAAGGCCTTGCACCCTTTTTTATCTTTGGCATTGATTATACAGTTAAAATCATCAATCAAAGGTAAAGACAAGCCCAAAGAAAGAACCATCTCAACCTGTCCCCAAAGCCTTCTTCTGTGAAGGCTATAAGTACTAACATAAATAATGCCAAGGATCCAATTAGCTTTCTGATCACAAGAAATGATTCCAAAAACTACTTGCCTTTCAGAGTGAGTAAAGCTTATACTACCTAAATTTTTCTCCAAGAGACAATAATACCACCGGAAAGACCATCAGCAAGAATAATGTAAAAATGCCATGTAGGACCTAGAAGCCTTTAAACTCTTAAAGAAGCTTGTTTGGATAGTCTAGTTTCAAGAAAATAGTAAATATCGGGATTGTGATGATGAGTTAGAGATTTGGTATAGTTTCTAAAAGGGCTTTTCATAGTATCCCGATAATTCTAGCTAAGACTTTTCATGATTGATTGGAAGAAGATGCAGCTAGATCCCCCTTAGCTACATCAGTTAGAGGCAAACAAGAACTCTCACTATAATCACCAGTTGTACGACAAGCAACTGATGCAAATTCGTAAAATAAGTTTTATGAGATCGAGAAGTATTACCTTGCCCAACACTAGAAGCAACTTCCTTATGAGTTGAGAGATTAGATTTATCCAATGAAGTAGCAGATAAATTTTGTTCAGATCTCTAATTAGACAAACCACTAGAAACTGGCCTTCATACCTCCTTGTAGGTAGTTTGTTGCTTTAGAATAAGGGCAGTGGAAGAATGAGTCAGCTCAGCATTTTGAAGGGTCGGTTCTTCACGAAGGAGAACCTTTGATTGAGGAGGAGATTCCAATCCCGATGCTTTGTAGATCTCTAGATTTCTATTTGGAGATCTCTTCCTCTTTTCCTTTAGAGCCCCTATCCCTGAGATAGGTTGCAAAGCAATCACTATTTCTATTTGAATTGAAACCTCAGTCTCTTTAGTATCAGCTATTAATGGAGAGAATCGGGAAGCAGAACCCCTTTTTAGAGAGGTAACAGAGTCCTTGGAGGCCCTTGGGGGGGATTTTCTTGATATTTTCTTCAGCTGAACCCAATCGGATGAAGACTGTCCACCAACAAGTACTTGACCATATACCAATTTTTGCTTCCTATGTCACATGAGGTGAGACCGGCACCCAAACTGCCTTAATCCATGGACCATAAATCTGCTTGGCTTCTTGAATGTTGGAACAGCAACAAGATTCCAAGATCTTCCCATGGCGACCACATGAATAGCATAGATCGAACAATTCCTCATAAATAAACTATTGCCATGGAACATTAAATTTCACCCTGTTCTTAGTATCCGAGCAGATGGTCTTCATGGTATCCATAAGAATACAAACTCTAGCAAATCCCTTTTTGGTTGAAGACTCTATCCACTCATCCAAGAAAAGAGGAGAACTAGCAGTCAAGACTATTTTAAATATCTTATCCTTATCCGATAGCTCCAAAGTGTTAGGAATTATGTCCTAAAGCCAATTGACTTATTGTAAATAATTAGATTTTATATATAAATTATTGATCAATAAATAAAATTATTTTGATGTTTTTTTCACAACATATATATCTTCGTTATTAGAACTCTTGTGTTGTGATGAAATCCTTAAAACTATATTATAATCGATAAAGGAGGATTTATCGAGTAGTTCTTAAACATGTTCGTGATCAAATAATATATCATTAATAGGATGATGACGTTTATCGAGCATAGGTCATTGTGTGCCATATAGGTTGGTTGTTCTTATAAACAAGGAGTGTAGTGACACTGGTATAGTATAAAAATAAGATGTAGGAGTACATCATCACTGAACAAATGACTTACCTGCTGAGCGCTCTACTATCAAGAGTAGCTTATGAAATGTATGGATATAAGTATCCCTCAGACTTGAGATCACCATAGTGACTTGCAAGTAACTCACTGTGCTTTAGTATCGGACTACCTGCATTTCTAATACAGTGACGGAAGGCTACTGGGTATAGTCAAGTATTTACGAAGTCTGTATATAAATCAAGATGGGATTAACTCCTTCGAATTATTGGAGTTAATGCATCACTGTATTTTAATTTAGTAAAATCTTAATCAGGATAATCCTTGTGATGGATTTGAAAGGTTAAAATATGATGTGGATGACTGTTTTAGGATTGACAGTTAAACACTGGTTACCTTGAGCATTAGGATCAAAGGGATGAATTATGCAATAACCATATATCAAGATTTTTGAATATTGCTTTGCAAATATTCGATCTATCTGAATGTCTGATATCATTGCTAGATGATCACTTCGATTAGCATGGAAAAGAGTTCCTATGCTATCGACTTAGTATTCGAACCTATGGAGTCATGCACAGAAGTCAAATAATGTAGAAAAAAATTGATCAAATATTTATGTGTTTAATTTAAAAGTATGAAACTTGATTGAATATATAAATTAACTTAATTAAGAATTAAGTTATAGGTCATACGAAATTAAACATTGACTATGTTCAGCTAGCACTGTGTATGAGGTGCGGATTTGATTTCAGAGATGAATTAAATCAAATCAATGATCTAAACAATTATGAGGGATTTGATTTGAGTCCTAATTATTTTAGATCAAATCTAATTTAACTAAACTTAATTTTAAGGCTTGATTGGGTTAATTTATCAAGTTGGACTTGAACAAGAATCCTAATTGGATTAGGATTAGTAATCTTTTTGAAATTGATTCGAATTAGATTTGAATTGAATTCGAATTGATCCAAATTTGAATAAAATCTGATTTGATACACTTAGCCATTTTTTTTCAGCCATTCTCTCACTATGTGAGCCAACCAAGGTGATTGAAAAGGGCCTAAAAATAGCCCTCTCCCCTTGGATGTGCGGCATTATGAAGAAAGGCGCAAGTTGACGCCTCTCCTACTTAGATTGAGATTCCCTGTGCTTTAAGGAGTTTGAATTTGATTCAAATATGGAGAGTCCTTTTTCTAGCACTTAAAGAAGTTTGATTTGATCTAGGACCTCTTGCCTATATAAGGAGAGATATGGAGAAGAGAAATAAAAAATCAATTAATCAATCTAGGCATGAGAAAGGCTTGGACGTCCCCTTTCCTTGGGCGTCACCTCTCCCTGGACGTCTCTCTCCTTCTTGGCATTCTCCCTTCTTTTGTGGTAGTGTGTGGGCTGTTCCAAGGCCTTGAGATCATATCTCAAATATTCTTCTCCCTCCTCTCCGAGGAAGATGTTCATCCCTCTCTTCTACAGAGTTTGGCGTACATAGGAAATAGAGGATCCGCACATCTAGATCTCACGAAGAATATTGATTGAGGAGTTTCTTCAACCTTGATCTTTTTTCATTACAAATCAAGGTGAGAATTTGTAAATATTATAAAAAATTTTAATTACTAATCCGTTCTTCCTCCTGACATCTGATGCAATCGGATAAAGTTTTTCTTCAATTGGTATCAGAGCCAGCCCTGTATGTCATGATCACATAGTCAAATTTTAAGATTTTTTTTTGATTTTTTTTGATCTAATTTTGAATTAAAATTTTTGATATAATTAAATCTTGATATCTTTTAATATTTTTTCTATATTTTTCATCTGATTTTGATCAGAGTATCGAATCAAAATCAGCCCTTGAATTTGAACTACTGAAAATCTATTTTAGCAAAAATTTTTTGTGTCAATTTTTGTGCTGATTTAATACTTGATTATGCATGGATTCAAATCTATTTTGATAGATTTTTTATGATATAATTTAATTAGAGAATTGATGTTGGAATCAAGCTCAGGTCTGAATTTGTTTGACTAAGTTTCAGATCTGATTTCAGCATAATATCGATACATATTTGATCACATCTCTAACCAAAATTTTTTTATGTAATTATATATATATTTGAAATAAATTTTTATATTATTTTAGATCTAAATTAATTATTTTATATACTATATAAAAGTAAGTTCAGATCTAAAATAAACTTATACGTTGATCTAATAAGATTAGATGCATATCATATTTGTATGATTTTGTACATGCATAGATTATATGATAATTTACATGTTCATGTAATTAGTTTTTAAAATTAAATTTTAGATCTCAATAGCCCAGTACTCAAATTGAGAAGATCTCCAAGTTGTCTGATCATAAGAGCAAGTAGGGTTTAAAGACCCTCTCTTTCTATTTGATGGGGTGCTCTTATGACGTATAGAGATTTCATTGTGATCAAATCTCATGATGAAGAATAGTAAAAAAAATTTTAAAATTATTTTGATTATGAATATTTAAATTAGATCTAAAATAATTTATGATTATTTATAATTTTAGTAAAATAAATTTAGATATGAAAATTAGATTTTATGATCTGAATTGTATGTTGCATATGGTGTAGAAATCTAAATTTTTTTATGATACATATGATGTATGCATAAAATTGATACATGTTTAATTGTTAAATATAGATTTAAAAATTAGATTTTGATTTAAAATATATAGTATACTTTCGTTAAAATCTTAGTAGAATAGTTCTACAAACTGAAGCATATATTTTACATACTTAATTTAGAATTAAATTTTAAAAGGATCTAGATTTGAGAATTGAAGATCTTAAGATATCTCATAAATCAATGGATGATGCATTAGGATGAATCAGGTCATCCAACTGGGTTAGACCTAGGATTAGAAACAAATATGGACTAATTAGAGAAATTGATTATATCTGATCAAATATTGAATTAGATTAGATCAGAATTTTTTTACATCAATAGTTGTAGTTTGATCAAGTCTATATTTTTGATCATACCAATTGGACCATGATCGTGGCTCAAAGGTTTAGCCTGAGTCCTTTGACTGGCTGAATTGAAGCTAATCCACCAATTGGTGTCTAAAGTAAGTTTGACAATATTCATGATAATTCGATCGATAGTTTTTAATTGGTAGTCTGCTTACCTGGCTATTTCGATGGTGTCTAAGGCAAGCCGAGGTAGACCCTCCCATCGATCTCACTTATCTAGCCAATTCGATAGATCATGTTTTGATTAGGTCACTGATTGATTCAACCTGACTCATACTATTAAGATAAATCAATATGACTGATTTAGGTATCTCTAGACCAGCTTGTATCAAGTCCTCTTCATGACTTGGTGAAGTTAATGGAAGGATTTATGATTCACAGATCAATCTCTTCTCTTATTCTCAAATTATTAAATCAAATCTTCTAAATTATTAAGTCCTTAAAATGATACAATTATGGGATAACTAGTTCATAGACTCTCATTAAGGTGTATGATAATGTGTTCAATATTCTAAATAGGTATTGGAGGTGCCACACGCTTAATGTCTATTAGGTATTGAAATTATCATTCATCATATGACCATCTTGTTGTGCCCTTCAGATCAATGGTCAGGTTGGTCAAGCCACACTCAGGCCTAAATATTTGTTTGTTGGATGTACTTGGTGCAGTCATGTTAATAGTTAGACCTAGCCAGAATTTTCAGTGGAGGTGCCACACGCTTGCTGAAAAGATGCCCGAGGCAAAATCTAATTGCTAGAAATTGTTTGATGAAATAATTAGTTAAGAACTTATCCATGGATGCATTAAGATTGGCCAAGCCATACTCGGGCCCGAATACAGTCTGTATGGATTCTAGTACCCATTAAGGGATTAATATAATTTTTTGAATTAGAGTTAGAGGTTATCAATTCATATAAAATGGTGAAAGGACCTTTAGACTAAAGTCCATATCTTTAAGATTAAAATAATTCATATACTAATAGATTTTTGATTTTTTTTTCAGCTATGGCCAACACATTATCGTTTCAATCACTGTTGGACAGTGACAAGCTTATCGGACCAAATTTCGATAGCTGGTATCGAAAGCTAAAGATTGTCTTGGAGCATAAAAGGATCCTGTACGTGTTTACGGATCCTGCACTCGATAAATCTACTGTCAATGCATCCCGTATTGCGAGAGACACTTATATGAAGTGGCTCAATGACCGCACTATAGTGTGTTGCATCATGAGGGTAGCTATGAATGATGAACTTAGTTGAGTTCGAGGATGCATAACCCAAGGAGATGATTCAATTATTTAATGAGTCTTTCGGCACCCCTGAGGATGTTGAGAGACATAAGATCTCTTACACTGTGTTCAATGCTCGTATGCGAGGAGCATTAGTTATAGATCATGTATTGTACATGATCGAGTTGATTGAATGCTTGAGCAAACTTGGCTTTTCATTGTATGAATAATTGGACAAGGATGCTATTTTTAACTCGCTATCAAAGTCCTATCTATCCTTCTTGAGTCATTATAGAATGATCAAGCCTGTAGTGAACCACCATGGTTTGCTGGGGTTGCTGCAAACATTCGAGAAGGATTATCAGCTCTAGAAGGAGTCGGTGCATGTTGTGGGAGGATCATCTGTAGATCATCATTTCTCCAAAAGAGGAATGAAGAAGAAGATGCAAAAGATTCGTGTCGTCGATCCAAAGCCGAAGCAGAGCAACAAGTTGAAAGTCAATAAGAGCCAAGCAGAATGCTTCTTCTGTAAGAAGCTGCATCATTGAAAAAAAACTGTCCTGCATATATAGCTTTTCTTGACCCAAACATGCCAAAAAACAAGAGAAGCAAACAATCTGTTGCTTCACAAGATACTTATATGATAACTTCTTGTAATTTCTCTGTTTGTGATACTACTATCTGGATATTAGATACTGAAATACTAATTAATATTTATAATTCGTTACAGAGACTGCAGGTCAGTAAAAAGTTTAGAGAAGGTGAGCGATTCCTGAACATTGGAGATGAAGGTCTTGTTCTAGTTCTAGCCTTAGGAACTATGTAGCTTATTTTCGAGTCTAGTAGTGTCATGTTAGATGAATATCACTATTGTCTTTCTTTTATGATGAATGTCATCTCTGTAGGCCTTTGGCCAAACTCGATTTTAAATTTTTAATACAAGATGATTTTTGTGATATCATTATGAATGATACAAAAATCATGCGAGGATAATTGAAACATGGCATATACTTACTATTATAGTCTGTTGGTATAATGTACATATCGAACAAATATCTTAGGATAGATAATGTCAATGATTCCTACCTTTGGCATTGTAGGCTGGGTCATGTGAACAAGAACAGGATAGACAGGTTAATCAAAGAGGATGTCCTTGAAATTAATGATTATGATTCATTACCGACTTGTGAATCCTATCTTTTTGGTAAGATGACCAAGTCACCTTTTAAGAAAAAAGATGAGCGAGCCAGTGATGTTCTAGACCTAATACATAGCTATGTATGTGGACTTATAAACATAGGCACCAGAGAAGGACTTCATTATATTTACTGATGGTCTATCGATGTATGGATACGTCTGCCTTATGAAGCACAAATCTGAATCATTTGAAATATTCAAATGACTCCGTAGTGAAGTAGAAAAACAGAATGGAAAGAGTATTAAAATTTTTTGATCAGATCGAGGAGGTGAATACCTCACTAGTGATTTTCTGTCATATCTAGAAGAGAATGAGATTCTCTCATAATGAACTTATTACCCTCCCTAAGTAATTTTGATGACCAAATATTGAAGCACACAATTACTAATATTTTCTTTTTAAGTATTGAAAAGATTGGAAAAAAGCGAGCTCTTTGATCAAAATAAGGAAGAAACTAAGTTTGGAGGGGTTTGGCTCAAGAAAAATCAGTTTGGACTCTGTCAGCAACCGAGCCGACTCTAGCACGGTATGGGTTCAATAATTTGGCCTGACACATAGTCGAGCTGACTCGAGGGGATCCAAGCTGGCTCTCTCAAGGTGATAGAAAGATTATTTTTTTGATTCTGAGATTCGAGCCAACTCGAAGACTATCCGAGTTAGCTTTGTCAGAAAAATAGAAAGTCGATCTCTATGGATGCTGTCGAGTCAGCTCGAAGATTAATCCAGGCCAGCTCTGTCAGTCGAATAGTAGGCCTGATTTTTGAAAATATTGATCGAGCTGACTCGAAGTCAATTCGAGCCGACTCGAAGGTGTCTGATAGCCTCAATAATTAGTTCTCAGATGCAATTTTTTCAGCCTGTCAAAGCTTCCAACGGCTATTTTTTGCCTCCAACGATCATAAATGATTAGTTTTGAGCTCTATTCACTTCAAACTTGATGAGAATACTCATGATATAAAGAAAAGAAAGAAAAATATTTAAAAGTGAACTATTCCATTAAAAAAAAATGGATTTTCTGAATATCAAGCATTCAAGAAAGCTCATCCACTCCCATCCAAATTTTTTTTGATTCTTTAAGAGCATTGAAGAGCCATTGAAAAGTATTAATTTCAAGTATTCAAGAGGATAATAACTGAGCTATATCGGCAACAAAACCTACTCAACCAAGGAGCTATATTTGTTGTAACTTTTCTATTTCTCCCTATTTACTATAATTAGTTTCGACAGGGGCTGAAACTAAGGGAAAGATTCAATCCACCCCTGAAATTGGATTGTGTGGCCTTGGGTAAGGCATATAAAGATTGTGGTTGATAAACTAAAGGGAAAACCAATTGAATTTGTGGATAGTGAGCTCGATTAAAACTATCCAACTGTAATCTTGAAGGATTATAGTAAAATTCTCAAGAATCTTGCTAAAAGGGGAGTGGACGTAGGTGCTGGGTGTGCACCGAACCACTATAAAATCCTCTTATCGTTGTGTGTATGCTTACTTTCTTCATTCTTCCATTCATACATTACATCTACTGCACAATTAGATGAAGGGATAATCATTAATTTAGCATATACTTGTTTTAAATTTTAAAAATCCAATTTACCTCTCCCCCTCTTAGGTTGTTTGTCTGGGCAATAATTGGTATCAGAGCTGGGTACTCTAATATTACTTCTTGACTTAACCGTCTTGAGCCATGGCAACCCAACTAAGAGGATCACTTATCGAGGGGCAATCCACTAATAGGCCACCGCTCTTCAATGGGTTGAATTATACCTATTGAAAAGCTCACATGCGTATTTTCATATAAGCATTAGACTATGACATGTGAAATGTAATCATCAATGGCCCGCACACACCGACAATCATTATAGATGGCATTCCTTCACCCAAGCCTGAAAAGGATTGGGATGATGCGGATAAGAAAAATGCTCAATCGAATGCCAAGGCAATGAATGTCCTTTACTGTGCTCTTGATGCAAATGAGTTCAACCGAATTTCTACATGCAATTCTATAAAGAAAATTTGAGATAGGCTCGAAGTAACGTATGAAGGGACAAATCAAGTAAAGAAATCTATGGTTAATATGCTTGTTCATCAATATGAATTGTTTAAGATGGATCTCATTGAATCTATTACTAGCATGTTTACTAGATTTATTGATATTATATATGGAATTAAGAGCTTAGAAAAAGTCTATACTAATAGCGAATTAGTAAGAAAAATTTTTAGATTTTTACCCAGAACGTGGGAGGCCAAAGTAACAGTTATCTAAGAGACAAAAAATTTGAATAAGCTACTGCTTGAGGAGCTTATTGGATCGTTAATGACACATGAGTTGGTGATGGGGCAGCACATAGAAGAGGAGAGCTGAAAGAAAAAAACAATAGCTTTAAAGTCCACTGCAGCTGAAGAAAATGAAGGGCAGTCCACCAAAGATGATGATGATGAGGATGTGACCTTGGTGATCAGAAAATTCAAGAAGTTCATGGGAAGGAGAAGGCAAGGCTTTGGGAAGAGAAATCTGTCCAAGAGTGAGCCAGGCAGAGAAAAAAAAGGAAAAAGAAAAGGAGCCACCCTTGTGCTATGCATGCAAAAGATCCGATCACTTCAAAACTGACTGTCCAACATTGAAGAAGAGCTTCAAAAGGAGCAAGAAGAAGGCAATGGTTACGACATGGAGCGACAGTGATGAGTCAGGTTTAGATGAAGATACCCAAAATGAAGTCAACTTATGCTTTATGGCACAAGAGGATGAGGTAAATTCAGAACCTTCTCTAAAGTTTACATTCGAAGAGCTATAAGATGTCTTCTATGATTTGATGAAAGACTTTAAGAAGATTAGCATGAAAAATAAAGATTGAAAACTAAGAATGAGATGCTAATCAAAGAGAAGGAAGAAACCCTTAAAAACTATAATAAATTGAAGGTAGAAAATGAGATCTTAAAGAAAGAAGTAGATAGACTAAAATTGTTGGTAGAAAAATTCACATGCAGCTCTAAAAAATTACAAATGATACTAAATAATCAAAGAAGAGTATATGATAGAGCTGGTCTATGTTATAAACCAAACAATAAGTAAAAATTTCTTTACTACATTACCTTCTATTGGTAGCACCTCACACATCACTTGCTTTAGCTGTAGTAGAATAGGACATAAGGATTATATTTGCAATACAAAAAAATTTAATGAAAAAATAGTTAAGAAAATCTGGGTTCTAAAAAAAATTATGACTGCTAACCTTAAAGGATCCAAAAAAACTTGAGTACCTAAGAATGTTGCTTGATTCTCTTATAGGAATGCCTTGTGGCCAATGGATCAAAAAAAAAAAAAGGTATTTGGATAGCGGCTGTTCAAGGCATATAATGGGTGATAAGGAGCAATTCTTCACTTTTGAAATGAAGGAAGGGAAGTAGTCACCTTGAAAGAATAATATCCTACAAGCTAATCACATATAGGATGCGATAGGATGTTTATTGTAATTTATCTTTCAGACTCATATAATTGATATTTATATTATTAATAAAATAGATATTTTTGATTCATTATATGCTGCATCTTATTATTTTTTAGATTATAATGAACCCCATAGGTCCGGACAATAGTTTTAAGACCGTGATGAGATCACGCTAGTGAGACCTAAATCTTTGATAGCCATGACCTAAAATATTTCTAGTCGTTGGTTCATTGAGTCGGAGATCAATAAAATCGGTAAGACTGGCATGTCCTATGTATGCTCAGAAATGAGGGTGGTTGATCTCACAATTATTTGTGTGGTGACACTAATACAAGGTGTTGGGTACAAAATATCCACGGCCGAAGTTCTTAGCGGGATTAGCCCTTGCGAGCCCCGCCCAGACTCCTACGGGAGCCGGGCTCCATCGTCAACTTCAACTGCCGGTAAGATCTGCCCAAACTCCCACGGGAGATGGGTTATGTCCACGACTCCAACCTCAAGAGGGACTTCGCCCGGACTCCTACGGGAGCCGGGATTCGTCGCCAACGTCAACCGCCGGTAAGGTCCGTCCGGACTCCTACGGGAGCCGGACTCCGCCAACAACTTCAACCGCAAGTAGACTCCACCCGGACTCCTACGGGAGCTGGACTCCATCGTCAACTTTAACTGCCGGTAAGATCCGCCCGAACTCCTACGGGAGCCGGGCTCCGTCCTCAACATCAGCTGTCGGTAAGCCTTGTCCGGACTCCTACGGGAGCCGGACTTCGCCTTTAACTTTAATTGCAGGAAGACTCCGCCCGGACTTCTGCGGGAGCCGGGCTTCATCCTCGACTCCAACAGCTGCAGACAGACTTCGTCCGGACTCCTACGGGAGCCAGACTCCGCCAACAACTTCAATCGCAAGTAGACTCTGCCCGGACTCCTACGGGAGCTGGGCTCCGTCCTCAACATCAGCTGCCGGTAAGCCTTGTCCGGACTCCTACGGGAGCCGGACTTCGCCTTTAACTTTAATTGCAGGAAGACTCCGCCCGGACTCCTGCGGGAGCCGGGCTTCATCCTCGACTCCAACAGCTGCAGACAGACTTCGTCCGGACTCCTACGAGAGCCGGACTCCGCCAACAACTTCAACCGCAAGTAGACTCCGCCCGGACTCCTACAGGAGTTGGGCTCCGTCCTCAACATCAGCTACCGGTAAGCCTTGTCCGGACTCCTACGGGAGCCGGACTTCACCTTTAACTTTAATTGCAGGAAGACTCCGCCCGGACTCCTGCGGGAGCCGGGCTTCATCCTCGACTCCAACAGCTGCAGACAGACTTCGTCCGGACTCCTACGGGAGCCGGACTCCGCCAACAACTTCAACCGCAAGTAGACTCCGCCCGGACTCCGACGGGAGCCGGGCTCCATCCTCAACATCAGCTGCCGGTAAGCCTTGTCCGGACTCCTACGGGAGTCGGACTTCGCCTTTAACTTTAATTGCAGGAAGACTCCGCCCGGACTCCTGCGGGAGCCGGGCTTCATCCTCGATTCCAACAGCTGTAGACAGACTTCGTCCGGACTCCTATGGGAGCCGAACTCCGCCAACAACTTCAACCGCAAGTAGACTCCGCCCGGACTCCTACGGGAGCCGGGCTCCGTCCTCAACATCAGCTGCCGGTAAGCCTTGTCCAGACTCCTACGGGAGCCGGACTTCGCCTTTAACTTTAATTGCAGGAAGACTCCGCCCAGACTCCTGCGGGAGCCGGGCTTCATCCTCGACTCCAACAGCTGCAGACAGACTTCGTCCGGACTCCTACGGGAGCCGAACTCCGCCAACAACTTCAACCGCAAGTAGACTCCGCTCGGACTCCTACGGGAGTCGGGCTCCGTCCTCAACATCAGCTTCCGGTAAGCCTTGTCCGGACTCCTACGGGAGCCAGACTTCGCCTTTAACTTTAATTGCAGGAAGACTCCGCCCGGACTCCTGCGGGAGCCGGGCTTCATCCTCGACTCCAACAGCTGCAGACAAACTTCATCCAGACTCCTACGGGAGCCGGACTCCGCCAACAACTTCAACCGCAAGTAGACTCCGCTCGGACTCCTACGGGAGCTGGGCTCCGTTCTCAACATCAACTACTGGTAAGCCTTGTCCGGACTCCTACGGGAGCCGAACTTCGCCTTTGATTTTAATTGCGAGTAGGCTTCGTTCGGACTCCTACGGGAGCCGGACTCTGCCCACGACCCCAACTGCAAGTAGACTTCGTCCGGACTCCTACGGAAACCAGACTCCGTCTTCTATTCCGACTGCGGGAAGACCTCGCCCAAACTCCTACGGATACCAGACCTCGCTACCAACCGAACTTCGACCGACAAGTCTGGACTCCCTGGCAAGCCACAGTAACGGACAACACTGCTCCACTCCCTGCGGCGGACCCTACGCAACTCCATTACTCCCTGACAGGCCGTATTAACGGCCACGATTTTGCTCCACTCCCTGCGGTGGATCCTGTGCGATCCCACCACTCCATGATGAGTCACGACAGCGAACGCTGCTCCACTCCCCGTAACTGACTCCACGTGGCACACCCCGGTGATAGCCACGGGTCCACTCCACTACTCTTTGCAGTAAACTCCGCCTGACCCTGGGCAGCCCACTGCCAGACGGTTACAGATGTCGCTATCAGGCTACTGCCCCCTCCGCCTATAAAAGGGGACTCCAGATACGTTATTCTATAAGCTCTCATCTTTTATCTAAAAACTCTGCTAAATTCTTCGTTCGAGCACTCCATTCTTGTTGAGGCAGAGAACTGACTTGAGCGTCGGAGGGTCTTGCCGGAGCAACCCCACCTCCGATTTAGACTTCCTTTGCAGGTCCCGACGGCGATCGCGACTTCCTCGACTCCAGCTTCTCCGACGCAAGCAGATTTTTGCATCAACAGGATTGGCGCTAGAGGAAGAGCTTGAACCTTCGCAATACCCTTGTTCTTAAAGGAGCGCTCAACGGATCCACCTCCGGTCATCTTATCCGGCACCCACTCCTCCTTTCCTCATCTGATGCCTTCTCGTGAGGCCTTCGCACAACTACCTCCGGCTATGGTCGCCGATAAGGAGTGGCCGGACGATCGGCCTCTATCGGATTCCGTCAACACCATCTCGGGGAAATCCCAACGGGAGGCAACCAACATACCAGCTGTATCTCCCAAGCGGCAAAAAGTTGAAGAACCCATAACCTTTATCGAAGAAGACACCCAGGGCATCCAATTCTCTCATAACGATGCGATCGTAGTTTCCTTGAATATAGCAAATTACGACGTCCATCGCATTCTTGTCGACAACGAAAGTTCGGCCGACATCTTGTTCTACGATGCCTTTTCAAGAATGTCCGCTCTTGGCGGTCATCTGAGACCGATTTGCTCTCCCTTGGTAGGGTTTACCGGTGACGCCATTTCGACAGAAGGAATGATAGCTTTGACTGTGGCCGCGGGTCAATATCCAAAGCAATCCAGGGCTCTGGTGAATTTCTTGGTGGTGAAGGCGCCATCCGCCTACAATACAATCCTTGGCCGACCCGGCCTCAATGCTCTCCGAGCTGTCGTTTTAACCTACCATTTGAAGTTGAAGTTCCCCACCAACCAGGAGATCGGAGAGGTCCGGGGAGACCAAGCCCTGGCCAGACACTGCTACAACATCGCCTTGCAAAGAAGCGATCAAGCTGATCCCTGTCCCGTCGATGGACTAGATGCTCGCGATGACCTCACCGAAGAAAGGGGCGGCCCAATCGAAGATCTGGTACCAATCCCTTTGAATGATGGGAACGCAGAGCATGTGACGTTAATTGGCTCCAACCTGGGGGAGGAGGTGCGGACGCGTCTTATTGATTTCCTCCGAAGGAATGCGGACGTTTTCGCTTGGGTTCCAGCAGACATGCCGGAGATTGACACGAAAGTCATGGAGCATCATCTGGCAGTCGATCCGAAGCATCGACCGACAAAAGAAAAAATTCGGAGTCATGCCCCGGAGAGGCAGAAGGCGATAGCCGAGGAAGTGGATAAGCTTCTCAAGGCCGGATTCATTAAGGAAGTCAATTATCCTGATTGGATTTCCAATGTTATTCTGGTCAAGAAAGCAAACGGCAAGTGGAGGATGTGCATAGACTTCAAAAAGCTGAATAAGGCTTGTCCAAAGGACAGCTACCCCCTTTCCCGAATCGACCAATTGGTGGACGCGACCTCAGGCCATGAGCTCCTCACCTTTATGGACGCGTTCTCTGGCTATAATCAAATTAGAATGACGTCGGAAGATGAAGAAAAGACAGCTTTCATCACTAATCGCGGCCTTTACTGTTACAGGGTCATGCCTTTCGACCTCAAGAATGTGGGCGCAACCTACCAACGGTTGGTGAACAAAATCTTCAAAGAGCAGATCGACCAAAACATGGAGGTCTACGTGGACGATATGCTCGTAAAAAGCAAGTCTTTCAGGAATCATGTCGCCGACCTTGAGGAGACCTTTGATGCTCTCCGAAAGTATAGAATGAAGCTGAACCCAACTAAATGCGCTTTCGGAGTAACCTCAGGAAAGTTTTTGGGCTTCATGGTATCAGGGTGCGGGATTGAGGCCAATCCAGAGAAAATTTGCGCCATCTAGGAGATGACCGCCCCAAAGTCGATCAGAGAGGTTCAGCGCCTCACAGGGAGGATAGCGGCTCTTAATCGCTTCGTCGCGAGGTCGGCCGAACGGTGCTTGCCCTTCTTTCAAACCCTCAAGCAGCCGAAGAACTTCTGTTGGACCCCTGAGTGCCAACAGGCGTTCGAAGAGTTAAGAAGCTACCTTAGCTCACCCCCGCTGTTGGCAAAGCCTGAACCTGGGGAGGAACTATTTTTATACCTAGCGGTCTCTCCCATGGCCCTCGCGGCCGTCCTTATCAAAGAAGAAACGAAAGTCCAGCGACCAGTCTACTACATTAGCCGCACGTTGAGGGACGCCGAGACCAGGTACACCAAATTAGAAAAATTGACCTATGCCTTGTTGGTTGCAGCTTGGAGGCTCCGACCCTACTTTCAAGGGCACACCGTGACGCTACTCACCGATCAAGGCGGTTTTGCACCGGGCCGACACCTCCGGAAGAATGGCAAAATGAACGATCGAGCTCACGAAATTCGATATCAACTACAGACCTAGACCAGCAGTAAAGGCCCAAATACTGGCAGATTTCATAGTGGAGTGCACCATCCCGGAGGAGGCCGAACCTGAGCAAAGCAAAGTTGACGACCTGAAGTCTCAACCGAACTCCCCCAACGAAGAGGCCAATCCCTCTGATCGCTTTTGGACCCTCTATGTAGACGGATCTTCCAACATGTCAGGCGCAGGCGCAGGTCTGATCTTGGTCAGTCCGGAGGGAGTCATCGTGGAGTACGCTCTGCATTTCGAGTTCTCCGCAACAAACAATGGAGCAAAATATGAAGCTCTGATCGCAGGACTAAGGATCGCCAGAGAGCTGGAAATAAGTCAGCTCCAGGTGCACAGTGACTCTCAACTGGTGGTGGGGCAAGTCAGCGGGAGTTATGAAGCACGGGAGGACAGTATGTCCAGATACCTTGAGAAGGTAAAGGAGCTCACCCCTGCCTTCAGCAGCTTCAACATTAGACAGATTCCCAGGCTGAAGAATACCAGGGCCGATCTTCTCTCCAAGCTGGCGACATCGGCTCCGGTCGAATTGCCCAGAGGCGTCCTCTTCGAAGTTCTAAAACACCCGAGTACAGAAGAATCGCGGCCCGTAATGGAGATCTACCACGAGCCCAGCTGGGTCGACCCGCTGATAACCTATCTTAAAGATGGAGTTCTCCCCCAGGATGCGAAGGAGGCTCGGAAGCTCTGAAATCAAGCCTCCCGGTACATCCTTTATGAGGGCAAATTGTACAAAAGATCATACTCCTTGCTCCTCTTGAAATGTCTCCGGCCCTCGGAAGCTGACTACGCCTTGTGGAAAGTACATGTGGGGATTTGCGGAAACCATTTGGGGGCTAGATCTTTATCCCACAAGCTGCTCCGCCTGAGATATTACTGGCCAACGATGCATCGTGATTCGATTGAATATGTCAAAAAGTGTGATCGATGCCAGAGATACGCCAACATCCAGAGACAGCCCACCACCAAGCTCGCACCCTTGAGTGCCCCATGGCCTTTTTCACAATGGGGGATGGATATCTTTGGCCCTTTTCCTATGGCGTCTGGGCAAAGGAAATTCCTCCTCGTAGCGATCGACTACTTCACCAAATGGGTTGAAGCCGAACCACTAGCAAAAATCATGGAAGCAAAAGTACAAGATTTTGTCTGGAAATCGATCGTGTGTAGGTTCGATCTGCCTAGAACTCTAATCACTGATAATGGACGATAATTTGCGGGAGCGAAATTCGTCGAATTCTGTGAAGATCTAAACATCTCCCACAACTTCACATCAGTAGCCCATCCCCAGGCGAACGGCGAAGCTGAGGTGACCAACAGAACCCTTTTGCACGGGATTAAGACAAGGCTTGAAAAAGCGAAGGGAACTTGGGCGGACGAACTTTATCATGTGTTGTGGGCGTATCGAACTACTCAGAGGCTACCTACGGGGGAGACCCCTTTCGCTTTAGCCTTCGGTACGGAAGCCGTCATTCCCATCGAGCTTAAGCTCCCGTCAGCACGAGTCATGGCGTTCGACGAACATCAAAGTTTGCAAGGTCTTAGAGCCAACCTCGACCTGCTGGAAGAAAGACGGGAGATAGCTTAGGTTCGGATGGCAGCCTACAGATAGAAGGTTGCTCGATATTACAACACCCGGGTTAAGAACAAAGCCTTTGGAGCGGGAGATCTGGTGCTTCGACGAGCCGCTGTCTCGCAACCTCAGGACCGAGGAAAACTTGCCCCAAACTGGGAGGGACCGTATGAAGTCAAAGAAGTAGTCCGGCCCGAAACTTATTATCTTAAGGAACTCGGAGGAGCCGACCTCCCGCGATCGTGGAGCTCGGAAAACTTACGGATGTACTACCAGTAACTTCATTTTAATTGAAAATTACATACCTATATGCCCTTGGACAATGCAAACAAACTGTATCAAAAACAAAAGGGAAACCTCACCCCGACAAGGTCGAAGGCCTGGTTCCGTTTAGACTGGATGGGGGGAGAGGCCCTACAACGCCCATATGCGCCCCCACAGCCCTGTTAGGGACAGGAGGAGAACCTCGCCCTGACTTGAGCAAAGTCGAAGGCCCGGTTCCGTTCAGACAGGATGGGGGGAGAGGCCCTACAACGCCCATATGCGCCCCCACAGCCCTGTTAGGGACAGGAGGAGAACCTCGCCCTAACTTGAGCAAGGTCGAAGGCCCGATTTCTTTTAGATCGGATGGGGAGAGAGGCCCTACAGCATCCTAATGTGCCCCCACAGCCATGTCAGGAACAGGAGGAGAACCTCGTCCTGACATGAGCAAAGTCAAAGGCCCGGTTCTTTTAGACCGGATGGGGGAGAGGCCCTACAATGCCCATATGCGCCCCCACAGCCCTGTTAGGGACAGGAGGAGAACCTCGTCCTAACTTGAGCAAAGTCGAAGGCCCGATTTCGTTCAGATCGGATGGAGGGAGAGGCCCTACAACGCCCATATGCGCCCCCACAGCCCTGTTAGGGACAGGAGGAGAACCTCGCCCTAACTTGAGCAAAGTCGAAGGCCCGGATCCGTTCAGCCCGGATGGGGGGAGAGGCCCTACAATGCCCATATGCGCCCCCACAGCCCTGTTAGGGACAGGAGGAGAACCTCGCCCTAACTTGAGCAAGGTCGAAGGCCCGATTTCTTTTAGACCGGATGGAGGGAGAGGCCCTACAGCACCCTAATGTGCCCCCACAGCCGTGTCAGAAACAGGAGGAGAACCTCATCCTGACATGAGCAAAGTCAAAGGCCCGGTTCTTTTAGACCGGATGGGGGGAAAGGCCTTACAGCGCCCTAACGTGCCCCCACAACCGGGCCGAGAACGAGAAGAGAACCTCGCCCTGGTTCGAGCAAAGTGGAAGGCCTGGACTCCTACGGGAGCCGAACTTCATCCACGACACCACGGAAGACTCCACTCAGACTCCTACGGGAGCCGGGCTTTGTCCACGACACCACGGAAGACTCCACCCAAACTCCTACGGGAGCCGGGCTTCGTCCACGACACCATGGAAGACTCCATCCGGACTCCTACGGGAGCCGGACTTCATCCTTGATGCCAAGAAAGACGCCACCTGAACTCCTACGAAAGCCGGGCTCCACCCACGACCCCAATCACAGGAGGGTTCCGTCCGGACTCCCACGGGAGCCGAACTTCACCTTGACTTCAGCGGAGAAAAATTTCGAGTGAAAAGTAAAAAGGAAGGCAACGGACCAGGACAGCTACGGTTGGAAAACGGACAGCGATCGAGGTACAGAAAACTCTGTCACCGCAAGGACTGGGGCTCCCATCGGGAGTCCCAGCTTTTGGGGAAGTTTTCAACACAAAATAGGACAACTTACTTAGGGTGACAGAAGCTCGGATCTCCAAATTCAAGCCCTGGGAGGGACCCCAGGCCCGAATGGCCCCAAGCGAGACTGCAGCCATTGACGGAAAAATGACAATCGGGTATCTTCGAACGGCGTAAAAATCAAAAAGGAGCTCGACAAATAACAATCCTACACGAATAAAAGAGGTCGTCGATGACCTTAGGACGACGTGAAAAAGAAAAGAAGAAAAGGAGGAAGAGAGAAGAAAGAAGAATAAAGAAGTTCGACGGATGACTATTCGATGCAAGATGCAGACGAGATAACAGAATCTCCTTTCATTTTTCAACCAACAAGGTGTACGTTACAAGACCCGGTGGGCCAGAAAAAAAAATAAATACATCATCGACGACATCGAGGACACGGTTTGGAAAGGATACGCCGAAAGCCGCTTCAAGCTGCAAACTTCTCTTCCCATTTCGTGTCCAGTGCGTGTGGCGGGCCTATCGGCTTTCATCCCGCCTTGCTTCGCCCCACCTCCGAAGTCCCAACCTCAGGGGGAAAAGGATGGGATAGATTCCCGGAGGTGGTAAGGGCAACGGTAGCGGCGACGAAGACCTGTTTCAAGAAGAACCGGAGTCACCCTGGGGGCAACGGTGGCGCCAGAAATATGCATCATCACCAAATACTCCATGGTAGCCACCATCCAGAAAGCTCCGGCAAGGTCGGCATGCGCTACTTCCACCGCCCCCGCAACAAGTTTTACTGCCCCACCGTCGACGTCGACCGCTTCTGGTCCCTCGGCCCCGACGGCATCAAGGATCCCGCCACAGCTTGTGACGACAGCTCTGCCCTCTTGACCGGTATCACCCCGCCTTGCTACTCCGAAATTCTCGGGCAGAATACCTTTACCGACGGCCCCCGTTATTAAACCCCTGTTGTTGAAGGAATTCTTCCTTGAGCCCCCTTTGAAACGATGGGGATCCTCAGCGGCCACTTGATGATCGGAGAACTCACCGGCCGCTGTTCTCCTCCTCGCCTTCCTCCAAGCCCTAGACATCCCTTCGAGGATGGCCTCCGGGGTGGAGGACATGACGTGGGAACCCCTTAGAGAAGAATCGAGGAGCTGAAGATGGCAAGGACCGGTGCGGAGGAAGCGGCTGAGTAGCTAGGCTCTCAGACGGAAGAAAGGTGCCGTCCTCTCGGCAGGATGAAGCCCCGAAGGAAGAGCAGGGGGTTTAAATAGCCAACAGATCTTAGCGTAGTTATGGCGGCGGGCGTCCCTAGGCCAATTGGTGCGTGCCACGTGTCCCGCGTGTCCCACTCACCGCTATCGAGGATTGACTGTTCGCAAATTTTTATAGCGCAACGCTTGGGATCACGTTTCAACGGAAGTTCCGAAAAGACTCTTCAGGTCGCCTTAACCGGAAAAAGGGCTCTGATGTGCGCACATTAAATGCCAACATATCCGAGGGTGGTTATGTGCAGGATTCGAGGGGATAACTTCGGCCATCTCTCTGTACTTTCTTCATTTGAAATTCAAACTCGGAAGTAGGGAGACTAGTGTTGGGTACAAAATACCCACGATCGAAGTTCTCAGCGGGATTAGCCCTTGCGAGCCCCGCCCGGACTCTTACGGGAGCCGGGCTCCGTCGTCAACTTCAACTGCTGGTAAGATCCGCCCGAACTCCCACGGGAGATGGGCTCTGTCTACAACTCCAACCTCAAGAGGGACTTCGCCCGGACTCCTACGGGAGCCAGGCTTCGTCGCCAACATCAACCGTCGGTAAGGTCCGTCCGGACTCCTACGGGAGCCGGACTCCGCCAACAACTTCAACCGCAAGTAGACTCCGCCCGGACTCCTACGGGAGCCGGGCTCCATCGTCAACTTCAACTGTCGGTAAGATCCGCCCGAACTCCTACGGGAGCCGGGCTCCGTCCTCAACATCAGCTGCCGGTAAGCCTTGTCCGGACTCCTACGGGAGCCAGACTTCGCCTTTAACTTTAATTGCAGGAAGACTCTGCCCGGACTCCTGCGGGAGCCGGGCTTCATCCTCGACTCCAACAGCTGCAGACAGACTTCGTCCGGACTCCTACGGGAGCTGGGCTCCGTCCTCGACATCAGCTGCCGGTAAGCCTTGTCCGGACTCCTACGGGAGCCGGACTTCGCCTTTAACTTTAATTGCAGGAAGACTTCGCCCGGACTCCTGCGGGAGCCGGGCTTCATCCTCGACTCCAATAGCTGCAGACAGACTTCGTCCGGACTCCTACGGGAGCCGGACTCCGCCAACAACTTCAACCGCAAGTAGACTCCGCCCAGACTCCTACGGGAGCCGGGCTCCATCCTCAACATCAGCTGCCGGTAAGCCTTGTCCGGACTCCTACGGGAGCCAGACTTCGCCTTTAACTTTAATTGCAGGAAGACTCCGCCCGGACTCCTGCGGGAGCCGGGCTTCATCCTCGATTCCAACAGCTACAGACAGACTTCGTCCGGACTCCTATGGGAGCCGGACTCCGCCAACAACTTCAATCGTAAGTAGACTCCGCCCGGACTCCTACGGGAGCCGGGCTCCGTCCTCAACATCAGCTGCTGGTAAGCGTTGTCTGGACTCCTATGGGAGCCAGACTTCGCCTTTAACTTTAATTGCAGGAAGACTCCGCCCGGACTCCTGCGGGAGCCGGGCTTCATCCTCGACTCCAACAGCTGCAGACAGACTTCGTCCGGACTCCTACGAGAGCTGAATTCCGCCAACAACTTCAACCGCAAGTAGACTCCGCCCGGACTCCTACGGGAGCCGGGCTCCGTCCTCAACATCAGCTTCCGGTAAGCCTTGTCCGGACTCCTACGGGAGCCAGACTTCGCCTTTAACTTTAATTGCAGGAAGACTCCGCCCGGACTCCTGCAGGAGCCGGGCTTCATCCTCGACTCCAACAGCTATAGACAAACTTCATCCGGACTCTTACGGGAGCCGGACTCCGCCAACAACTTCAACCGCAAGTAGACTCCGCCCGGACTCCTACGGGAGCCGGGCTCCGTCCTCAACATCAACTGCTGGTAAGCCTTGTCCGGACTCCTATGGGAGCCAAACTTTGCCTTTGATTTTAATTGTGAGTAGGCTTCGTCCAGACTCCTACAGGAGCCGGACTCCGCCCACGACCCCAGCTGCAAGTAGACTTTGTTCGGACTCCTACGAAAACCAGACTCCATCTTCTATTCTGACTGCGGGAAGACCTCGCCCAAACTCCTACGGATACCGGTCCTCGCTACCAACCGAACTTCAACCGACAAGTCTGGACTCCCTGGCAGGCCACAGTAACGGACAACACTGCTCCACTCCCTGCGGCGGACCCTACGTAGCTCCATTACTCCCTGACAGGCCATATTAACGGCCACGATTCTGCTCTACTCCCTGCGGCGGATCCTGTGCGATCCCACCACTCCATGACGAGTCACGACAGTGAACGCCGCTCCACTCCCCGTAACTGACTCCACGTGACACACCCCGGTGATAGCCACGGGTCCACTCCACTACTCTTCGCAGCAAACTCTGCCTGACCCTGGGCAGCCCACTGCCAGACGGTTACAGATGTCGCTATCAGACTACTGCCCCCTCCGCCTATAAAAGGGGACCCCAGATACGTTATTCTATAAGCTCTCATCTTTTATCTAAAAACTCTGCTAAATTCTCCATTCGAGCACTCCATTCTTGTTTTGGCAGAGAACTGACTTGAGCATCGGAGGGTCTTGCCGGAGCAACCCCACCTCCGGTTTAGACTTCCTTTGCAGGTCCCGACGGCGACCGCGACTTCCTCGACTCCAGCTTCTCCGACGCAAGCGGATTTTTGCACCAACACAAGGATATGGGTGCTTATTAGAGAATGAGTTCACTGAATAGACCTGTGAGAGAATATCAGATGGAGTCTTATTTATATGTCAACTGATGATTCTCTAGTGGGAGTTGTGTAAGTGATCCTTTGATCTGAGATCATCATGGTACCTTATGTACATGGATCCATATTTTGATTTATTTCCTAACTTGATTCTCTGATCTTTATATGGGGTGATCTGGATATGATGAAATATGCATGAAGATTATGAGTAATCAATTAGGGATCAGTCACTCCTAATAAGGGGAGCGAATATCCTATGTGATCTCATAGGTCGATGATTCGGAAGTCTTTGGTCAAAGCAGGATGATAATTAGAAAAAAAATTTTAATCTATCATCAACTGAATCATCACCTTCAAATCGAGATACATAAAGATAAGTGATTGGGTTTGATATTTTTTTATACCCATAATTTATCTGGGATGTTGTTTGATTGAAGGATTGAATTACACGGTAACTTGCCACTGAAGGATATTTTGATAATTTTTTATCAAAATTTTAAATCATTTGGATAGTCACGACACATTGCTAGTTGTCAATCTTAACTTGTAGACTTATCAAAATTAAAAGAGTTTAATTGTAAAATCAATTAGGAAGAGTCCTAGTTGATTGGGACTCTTCGGGTGACCTAATCTAATTGGATTAGGGTTACGTCAAAAGTCTAGATCCACTGCTGGCTAGATTTAGAATTCAATGGGTCACACACTTTAAGATTTAGCTTTGATCTAATTTAATTAAAGTTAATATAAATTCTATGGGTTAATTAGATATGTTAGCACATTGTATTAACCCAAGTTCCTAAATTGGTTTAGATCAAAGTGTTTGAGCTAACCTAGACCAGTTGTCTTTGACCTAATGGAATTGGGTCTATTTTAATTGGTTTCCTACCCAACTTGAAACAATTTCAAGTGGAGAAAAGCTTCTCTACATCCACCAGATGCCACACAAAAATATTAATGCCACCCCATTCATTTTAATATGTGAAGATGAAGAGTCCTTCTTAAAGAAGGAACTTATCTTAACGCGTTGCCTTAAATGATCAACCAAAAGTCCTTTGATTTGTCACCAAATTTTAATGATATTTTTATGGCATGTAGAATAGGAAGAGTACTTCTATGTGAAGGCTCTCTTATACCAAAAATTTTGCACAATAAATTTATTCATCATGTGAGAAAGTGGAGTGCCAAAGGTTGGCACCCCTTGGTCCCACGACACGTCCCTTGGTCCCTTATTTATATGGGATGGCCCACGTGGCCTTGTTGCTGGGATTTTGGGTTGAATAAAAGTTAAGGGGTGTGGAAATCATAAAAAAAATTTTGAAAAAAATCTAAGAAAATGACAAGAAGAACTTGAGTGGCAAAAGTTGCAAGAAGGGTGGTGAGAGATATAGCAAGTGTTGCTTGTGTGCCCTAGGGTTTAGTTTTTCCATATGTTGGAGCCAAAAATTAAATTTTAGATTGTAAGACATCTAAAAAATATCTTCTTGGTATCATTCTGATGGTAGGTTCGGAAGCAACTGGGCTTTGATGCGATCATTCCTTGAGTTCGAAGCCGGCAGTGTTCTTAAGAAGATAAGGCTGCGGCAGCACATCGGTTAGGAAGGACCTTGTTTAACTTTCATGTGGATCACCATTAGAGGACTTCTACTTTGGAGTCTTGTGAAGAACACCAATGTGCCACTTCATCCTTTTTGGTGAAAGTAAAAATTTTGTTCCTTTTTTTTGCATGCTTGTTTGGTTTTATCGATATCGACAAGGTGATTCTAGAGTTTTGGATTCAGCTCAATAATTTTAATTGTTAAAGCTATTGACTTGTTTGATTTTAAAATTTTTTAAAATTATTTTTTACTACATGGTCAGAACCCAATAGTGGTATCAGAGCCATATTGTCTGATTCGATCAAACAAGTGCAAAGTAGTAGCATAGAATTGTTCTTGTTCATGTGTTGCCAAATATTTTGCTTCGATTTTTAGCATCAGTCTTTAAAATCAAAAATTATTTTTGACTTTATATGTACAATAATTTTAAATTTTAATTATTAGAATTATAAATTTATGATAATTTAGAGTTTATATTATCGTGGTAGCTTGATGCTTAAATCGATGTATGGTTAAGGGTGTTATGCTTGCCTAATATGGTTAGGGATTGTTGTATTTTTTGGATATGCTTGTCATATGTTATGACTTCAATTTCATCCTTATATAATTTTTGACATAATTATATGATTGCTAGTGTGATTTGTGATTACATACCAAATTGCATAATATGTAAAGTATATTTTATGAAGTTGTAGTTAGGATGTGTCGAGACTAGTTCAAAGTCTCTTTTAAAAATTATATTAAGTTATAATATTGGGATTCACTTTCAATTCAAATATCGAATTTATTAGATCAATTGGTATCAAGAAAAGTGTGAAAGATGATTTTCTAATTAGATCCGTATGCTGGCCTGACCAACTTTGTTGGTGTCTAAGAAAGGCTACGGGGAGCCTCCCACCTACTGACCTGGCCCATTTAGTCTTATTGAATTTCGAACTTAGATTGATTATTGATGTAGACACTACAAAGGAGCTTCCTTCAAACTTGATCAATAGAGTATGTCAAGATCTTATTGAGCTTGTTGTGCTATCCACAAGGCTTACTATAAAAATTGATATGATGTTGACCAAGTGCATTTTGATGCTTATTGCATATTTTAAATAGTATTACTTTATTGTGCTATCTACAAGAACAGCATTATTTAAGTATGACCATATGAGATTGAAGGATAAACTTAACTAGAACACTATAGTTTGTTGTGCTATCCATAAGTCTATATGTGATCTAGAGGCCAGAGAGAGAAAAATATTGAGAATTGTAGAGGTTCAATTGGTAAAAAGTTACCTACTCTTAAACTCATAAATACTTGTTGTGCTATCCACAAGGTGTTTGTGAGGAATAGGGATCTCAACCCCACTAAGAAATATTAGTATAATTTTTAATTTTCATACTTGAGGGCTATGAATTTCGATAAAATAGTGAGAGACATAATTAGACAAAAATCCTAATCTAGTTGTGCATGTCATCATGAGTTGTCTGCTTATATTATGTTCTTGTTATTGTAGATTAACTACATACATGGCATCCTCACTATCATTTAGAGATATAATAGATGCAAACAAATTGACCAGACCTAACTACGTGGACTGGTTAAGAAACTTGAGAATTGTTCTTACTTAGGAGAAAGTCTCCTATATTCTAGATACAACTGCATCAGATTCACTTGGGGAAGATGCTTTCGAGAAGGAAAGGACCACATACAAGATGTGGAAAGATGACGGTATGACTGTCAAGTACATCATGCTTGCCTCCATGAGCAATAAGCTTCAGAGGCAGCATGAGGACATGAATGTTTCCTCTATACTCCTTAATCTTAAGGAGTTATATGAGAAATAAAGTTGAACTACTCGATATTAAATATCAAAGTAGTTGTTTCGTGCCTGCATGACTGAAAGCACCTTCGTGCAAATGCATGTCCTGAAGATGATTGATTTGATCACTCGTTTGGGATAGCTGGACTTTGCCATGGACGGTGAACTGAGCTAAGATTTGATCCTGTAGTCTCTCCCCGACTCTTTTTCTTAGTTTGTCATTAATTATCATATGAACAAACTGAACACTAGCTTGCCTGAGCTACTCAACATGTTGAAAACAGTAAAGAGCCATTTCAAGGGTGAAAAGGCTCTGATATTTTTGTCGATAAGATCAACAAGAAGAAGGCGAAGAAGGGTTCTAAGAAAAAGATGAACCCTAAGGCTGGCATCTCTAAAAAGAAGACGAAGAAGGTCTCCGCCAAAGGTACTTGCTATCACTGTGGCAAAGAGGGCCACTGGAAGAGAAATTGCAAGGAGTACCTTGCAACCATGAAATCGGCAAACATCGTCAAAGGTTTGTATATGATATAAACTAATTTATCATTAAGTACTTCATTTTCAAAATTTTGGGTATTAGATACCGCCTGTGGTTCACACCATTGCAAATTATTGTAGGATCTACAGGAAATAAAGAGTCTGAATAAAGGTGACTTCGAGCTGTTTGGTGCTAGTGGAGAGTCCATTCAGGCTGAAGCCTTAGGAACCAAGATTTTGAAGTTATCTTCAGACAAAGTTTTGAAACTCAAGACCTATTATTATATCGCTAATGTCGTTGGAAATATTATTTCTGTACTATTATTATTGGAACAAGGTTTTGAAATAAAAGTAAAGAACAATGATTGTTTTATATATTTTTCTAACAAATATTATGAAAATACTTTTATTGATAATGGTCTTTTATTTTTTTCACTTAATGATAATATATTTCATATTGATAATATGAAGAAAAAAAAGAGAGGATGTGAATGTCACATACCTCTGGCATTACCGACTTGGCCATATAAATGAGTCAAAAATTAACAAGTTATACAAAGATAAATTCTTTGATCCTTATGATCATAAATCATATGAAACTTGTGAATCTTATCTCATGAAAAAAATGATCAAGACTCCATTTACTGGATATGGAGAAAGAGCAAGTGACATTTTGGACCTTGTACATACTAATATTTGTGGTCCAATGTCGACTCAGGCTAGAGGTGGATACTCTTACTTCATCATGTTTATTGATGATAGGTCTAGGTTTGGATATATATATTTAATAAAATATAAATTCGAAGTCTTTGTCAAATTTAAAGAGTATCAAAGAATGGTTGAGAAGCAAACTGATAAAAGTATTAAAGCTTTTCGATCTGATCGAGAAGGAGAATACTTGTCTAGTGAGTTTCTCGATTATTTAAAATAAAATAGAATACTCTCTTAGTGGATACCTCCTTATACTCCATAATTAAATAAAATTATGGAAAGTAGGAATTGCACTTTATTAGATATGTTACAGTTCATGATGTGATTCACGGATCTTTCGATATCCTTCTAGGATATGCTCTCGAGGCCGCAGTGTATATTTTAAATAAAGTGCCTTCTAAATCTATTTCTAGCACTCCATAAAAAATATAGAAAGGAAAAAGATCCAATATTAAGTATGTTAAGATTTGGGGTTGTCCGAGTTATGTGAAAAATATTGATGGATATAAGCTGGATGCTAGATCAGAAAAATACAAGTTTGTAGATTATCTCAAGAAGAGTATAGGATACTACTTCTATAACCCTACTTAACAAAAGGTATTTGTTGGTAGGCATGCTGTATTTTTGGAGAAAGAGTTTATCCAAAGAGCAGTGGGAGGTCTGTTGAACTTGAGGAAGTTCAAAACCTACAATCCATCCAGAATTCACAAAATTGTTCTCAACTAGATATGCCCATTATTGTAGCACAGCCACTACACACATCTCTCTGAAGGTCAAGTAGAGTGTGTAGTGTACCACTCTGGTATAGATTTGTCATTGAGAATGATAATACATCCCACATCATTGAGAATGATGATCCCACGATCTATTCAGAAGCTGTTATGAGTAGTGACTCTGACAAATAGCTCAATGTCATGAAATCTGAAATGAACTCCATATATACCAACCAAGTTTGGACTTTGGTTGATGCATCTGAGGGTGTGACCCCAATGGACTGTAAATGGGTCTTCAAAAAGAAGATTGAAGTAGATGGCCAGGTAGAGACCTATAAGGTTAGGCTGGTGGTAAAAGATTTCAAACAAAAATAAGATGTTGATTATAAAGAAATGTTTTCATCGGTAGCCATGCTTAAGTCTATTTGGATAATGCTTACTATTACAGCATACCATGACTATGAGATCTGACAGATAGATGTCAAGACTGCCTTTCTTAATGAAAATCTTGAGGAAGAAGTCTATATGACTCAGTTAGAGAGATTTATCTCTAGTAGAAGAGCAAATCAGGTATGCAAGCTGAATAGATCCATTTATGGATTAAAACAAGCATCGAGGAGCTAGAACATCTATTTTGATGAGACAGTCAAATCATTTGGCTTCGTTAAAAATATGGATGAATCTTGTATGTACAAGAAGACTAGTGGGAGTGCTATTATCTTTTTGGTCTTGTATGTGGACGACATACTGCTCATTAAGAATAATATCTCGATGTTGCAATCGATCAAGACATGGCTATCACAAAAGTTTTCCTTGAAAGACTTGGGTGAGGCATCCTATATACTAGGTATAAAGATCTATAGGGATAGATCAAAAAAGATGCTAGGCTTGTCCCAGTCTAGGTACATTGACCTTGTGTTGAAGAGGTTCAATATGGAGGGAAATAAAAGAGGTTACTTGCCCATAGGTTATGGCATACAACTCTCTAAGAAGATGTCTCCTAAGACACCTGAAGAAAGAAATAGAATGAGTTCTATTCCTTATGCTTCGGTTGTAGAATCAATTATGTATGCTATGTTATGTATCAGGCCTGATGTGGCTTATGCCTTGGGTATTATTAGTAGATTTCAAGCTGATCTCGGAGAGGATTATTGGAAAGCTGTGAAAAACATACTCAAGTACTTGAGAAGGACTAGAGATGTTTTTCTAATATATGATAGATCTGATTTAAAACTGAAAGGTTATACTGATTTTAATTTTCAATCTGATCCAGATGATAGCAAATCTATATCTGGATATGTGTTCACTCTGTATGGTGGTGCAGTAAGTTAAAAAAATTTCAAACAGCAAACTATTGCTAATTCAATCACTGAGACTGAGTATATTGCTGCTAGTGAGGTTGCTAAGTAGGCCATCTAGATGAAGAAATTTATCATAAAATTAGATGTGGTTCCAAAGATTGAACAATCTATGCCCCTTTATTGTCATAATACTGGGACAGTTGCTCAAGTCAAAGAACCAAAGTCTCATCATAAATTCAAGCACATCCTAAGATGGTTCCACCTCATTCGAAAGATAATCGAAAGACGTGATGTGATCATGAAGCAAGTTGACACCAAGAATAATATAGCAGATTCGTTCACTAAGACCTTGTCAATGCAGCAGTTTGACCACCACCTTGATAGCATGGGTATCAAGTATAAGGGCGATTGGCTTTAGTGCAAGTGAGAGATTGAAAGAATAATATCCTACAAGCCAATCATATATGAGATGCGATAGGATGTTTATTATAATTTATCCTCCAGATTCATGTAATTGATATTTATATTATTAATAAAATAGATATTTTTGATTCATTTTATGCTGCATCTTATTATTTTCAAGATTATGATGAACCCCATAGGTCCGGACAATGATTTTAGGGCTGTGATGAGATATGCCAGTTAGATCTAAATCTTTTATAGTCATGATCTAAAATATTCGTAGTCATTGGTTCATTGAGTCGGAGATCAATGAAACCGGTAAGATTGACATGTCCTATGTATGCTCAGAAATGAGGGTGGTTGATCTCACAATCACTTATGTGGTGACACTAATATAAGGATATGGGTGCTCATTAGAGAATGAGTTCACTGAATAGACCTGCAAGAGAATATCAGATAGAGTCTTATTTACATATAACTGATGATTCTCTAGTGGGAGTTGTATAAGTGATCCTTTGATCTGAGATCACCATGGTACCTTATGTACATAGATCCATATTTTGGTTCACTTCCTAATTTGGTTCTCTGATCTTTGTATGGAGTGATCTGGATATGATGAATTATGCATGAAGGTTGTGTGATCAATAAGAGATCAGTCACTCCTAATAAGGGGAGCGAACATCCTATGTGATCTCATAGGTCGATGATTCGAAAGTCTTTGACTAAAGAAGGATGATAATTAGAAAAGAGTTTCTAATATATCATGAACTAAATCATTACTTTTAGATTGAGATACATAAAGATAAGTGATTGGGTTTGACATATTTTTATATCCACAGTTCATCTGGGATGTTGTTTGACTGAAGGATTGAATTACACGGTAACTTGCCATTGAAGGATATTTTGATAATTTTTTATCAAAATTTTAAATCTTTCAGATAGTTATGATACATTGCTAGATATTAATCTTGACTTATGAACTCATCAGAATTAAAAGAGTTTAATTTTGAAATCAATTAGGAAGAGTCCTAATTGATTGGGACTCTTCAGGTGACCTATTCTAATCGGATTAGGGTTACGTCAAAAGTCTAGGTCCACTATTGGCTAGATTTGAAATCCAATGGGTCACACACTTTGAGATTTGGCCTTGATTTAATTTAATTAAAGTTTAATATAAATTTTATAGATTAATTAGATATGCTAGCATATTGTATTAACCCAAGTTCCTAAAATGATTTAGATCAAAGTGTTTGAGCTAACCTAGACCAGTTATCTTTGATCTAATGGGATTGGGTCTATCTTAATTGGTTTCCTACCCAAATTGAAATAGTTTCAAGTGGAGAAGGACTCCTCTACACCCACCAGATGCCACACCAAAATATTAATTCCGCCCCATTCATTTTAACATGTGAAGATGAAGAGTCCTTCTTAAAGAAGGAACTTATCTTAATGCATTGCCTTAAATGATCAACCAAAAGTCCTTTGATTTGTCACCAAATTTTAATGGGATTTTTATGGCATGTAGAAGAGGAAGAGTACTTTTGTGTAAAGGCTCTCTTGTGTCAAAAATTTCACACAGTGAATTTATTCATCATGTGAGAAAGTGGAGCGCCAAAGGTTGGCGCCCCTTGGTCCCATGACACGTCCCTTGGTCCCTTATTTATATGGGATGGCCTACATGGCCTTGTTGCTAGGATTTTGGGTTGAATTAGAGTTAAGGGGTGTGGAAATTATAAAATAATTTCTAAAAAAATCTAAAAAAAAGATAAGAAGAACTTGAGTGGCAAAAGTCGCAAGAAGGATGGTGAGAGATATAGCAAGTGTTGCTTGTGTGCCCTAGGATTTAGTTTTTTCATATGTTGGAGCCAAAAATTAAATTCTAAGTTGTAAGACATCTAAAGACTGTCTTCTTGGTATCATTATGGTGGTAAGTTTGGAAGCAATTGGGCTTTGGCGTGATCGTTCCTTGAGTTCGAAGCTGGCAGTGTTCTTAAGAAGATAAGGCTGCGGCAGCACACCGGTTGGAAGGACCTTGGTTAACTTTCATGTGGATCACTGTTGGAGGACTTCTACTTTAGAATCTTGTAGAGAACACCAACATGTCACTTTATCCTTTTTTGTGGAAGTAAAAATTTTATCCCTTTTTTTTGCATGCTTGTTTTGTTTTATCGATATCGGTAAGGTGATTCTAGGGTTTTGGGTTCAGCTCAATAGTTTTAATTGTTAAAGCTATTGACTTGTTTGATTTTAAAATTTTTAAAAATTTTTTTCACCACATGGCCGAAACCCAACACACCTTTGGCAACAATAGTAAAGACAAAATAATCGACATTGATAAAATTCAGATTACCCCCATTGCCTTCATTGATAATGTTCAGTTAGTTGATAATTTAAAGCATAACTTAGCACGAGTCAATTGTGTGATAAAAAAATTGATGTAATATTTAAGTTATCTTCTTGCATAGTCACTAGTCTCTTTGATGATAGCATCAAATTTATTGGACATAGGCATGGCAACATCTACTTTGTTGATCTCGATGAAATAGCCATTAAGAGTGGCTAATGCCTTGTTGCTAATGATGCTAAGATCAAAGAAACTAGTTGGCTATAGCATCGTAGATTAGGACAAGCTAGCATGCATACTTTATCTAAATTAGCTTCAAATGACTTAGTGAAAGGATTACCTAAGTTAAAATTTGAATATGATCATATTTGTGATGCTTGTCAACTAGAAAAATAAAATAGAGAGAGTTTTAAATCTAAAAATATTATTTCAACTTCTAGGCCACTTGAATTAATTTACATGAATTTATTTGGACCAACTAGGACGACAAACCTAGATGATAAAAAATATGAACTTATGATTGTATATGACTTTTCAAGATTCACATGGATTTTATTTTTAGCACATAAAGATAAAATCTTTCCAACTTTCTCAAAATTTTATAGAAAAGTTTTAAATGAAAAGAACACTACAATAGTTTATATTCGTAGAGATCATGGAACAGAATTTAAAAACCAAAATTTTAAAAACTTTTGCAATGAAAATGAAATTGAACATAATTTTTCTACACTAAAGATCCCACAACAAAATGATGTAGTCGAAAGAAAAAATAGAATCCTAGTAGATATGGTCCGTACCATGTTGTGTGAGGAGAATTTATCCAAATACTTTTGGACTGAAGCCATAAACACAGTATGATATATCCTAAATAGAGTTTCAATCTAATCAATTTTAAAGAAAATATCTTATGAGCTTTGGAAAGAAAAAAGATCTAATATTAATTAGTTTTATGTTTTTGGTTGCAAATGCTTTATTTATATCATGAAAAAGATAATCTAGATAAATTTGATGCTAAGTTAGATAAGAGTATCTTTCTTGGATACTCCACATCCAGTAATGCATATGGGATCTTCAACAAAAGTACCTTGGTTGTTGAAGAATCCATTCATATCATTATTGATGAAGCTAACAATCCTTTCTCGAGAAAGAAAAACTTGCTTGATGATGATATAGGTACCCTGAAGAATGGATTAAAAGAACTCAATTTAAAAGAGAAATCAATCCAAAGAAATGTTGAAGCAACAAAGGATGATGAATAAGAAAAGAGTGCTAAACAAGAGGCAAGTAGGGAGCATAGTGATCTGCCCAAAGAGTGGAGGTATGCACATAACTATCTAAGAGACCTTATCATAGGTGATCCTTTGCAAGAGATAAGAAGTAAAGCTTCATTTAGAGATATTATTGATTACCTTACTTTTGTCTGACAAATTGAACCTAAAAATATAGAAGAGGTTGAAAATGATTCAAATTGGATGATTTCTATGCAAAAGAAACTTAATCAATTTGAAAGAAATAATGTTTGGACCCTAGTTAGTAGACCTATTGACCACCCCATAATTGAAACAAAATGGATTTTCAGAAATAAATTAGATGAACATGGTAATGTAATTAGAAACAAAGCTAGGCTGGTAGTAAAGAGATATAATCAAGAAGAAGGGATTGATTTTGATGAAATATATACTCCTATTGCAAGATTAGAAGCTATTAGACTATTACTTGCTTTTGCTTGCTTCATAAACTTTGAATTATTTTAAATAGATATAAAAAATATCTTCTTGAATGGTTATATCTCAGAAGAAGTTTTTGTTGAACAACCTTTTGGATTTAAAAATCATGCTTTTTCTAACCATGTCTTTAAACTAAACAAAGCTTTACATGGATTAAAATAAATATCTAGAGCATGGTATGAGAGACTAAGTAAATTTTTATTAGAAAATAAATTCACCAGAGGCAGTGTAGACACAACATTATTTTTGAAAAAGAAAATTGATGATCTTCTTGTTGTTCAAGTATATGTAGATGGCATCATATTCAGAGCTACTAATAAGGATCTTTGTCAAGAATTTGCTGAGTTAATGCTGGAAGAATTTGAGATGAGTATGATTGGAGAGCTGATCTTTTTCTTCGGGCTTCAAATCAAGTAATCAAAGAAAGACATCTTCATCAATCAAATCAAGTACACAAAAGAGATGATCAAGAAGTTTGGTATGGAGAATGCAAAAGAGATCAGCACTTCAATGAGCTCCACATGCAAACTTGACAAAGATGAAAATGATAAAAGTATAAATGAAAAGCTCTATAGAGGTATCATTGGTTCTCTACTCTATTTAACTACAAGTAGACCTGACATTCTTTTTAGTATTTGCATATGTGCAAGATTCCAATCTAATCTTAAAGAATCACACATGTTAGCTGTTAAAAGAATTTTTAGATATCTTGGTAACACACCAAACTTAAGATTATGGTATTCTAAGTAATCCTCAATTGATTTAATTGGATACTCAGATGCAAATTATGGAGGATGTACAATAGATAGAAAGAGCCCTAGTGGGACATGCCAATTTCTTGGGTTGAACTTAATTTTATGGTATAGCAAGAAATAAAACTTCGTAGCTTTATCAATGATTGAGGTTGAATATGTTGCACGGGGAATTACTGTGCTCAAATATTATAGATTAAGCAGCAACTTGGAAATTTTGAAATTAAGTAAAATAAAATACCTATAAAATATGATAATACCAGTGCCATTAATCTAACTAAAAATTTTATTCAACACTCTAGAACTAAACATATTAAAATTAGACATCATTTTATTAGAGATCATGTTCAAAATAATAACATTATACTTGAATTTATCTCGATTGAAAAATAATTAGTTGATATTTTTACTAAACCTTTAAATAAAGATCGATTTAATGAAATTTGAGGTGAATTAGAAATTTGTGATCTTTTTCAATAAATTTACTTCAGTATGTTTGTTGTTATTGTAATGCTTAACTTGATCCTCATCTTTCATAATTTTATTGAATTAATTTAAAAATCTTTCAAATTTTTTGAATTTATGGGTCAAGCCAGCTCGACTCTACAGTCGAGCTAACTCAACTGTCGAGCTATCTCGAACGGATGCTCAAGCTAGCTCGACGTGTTGGGATCCAACTTTTAAAACTTTTTATTTTTCCAAAAATTCTATTTATTGTTTACTCGAGCTTGTCCTCTTCCTCTATTTTCTGACTCTAAACCCATTCCCTTCAAAAATCCAATCTTCCCCCTTCATCCAACTCTCATCCATTTAGATTTTTGAGACATGGCTCTAAAATCTTATGCGATCGGGGCAAAAAAATGATTGACAGCTGAAATAAGTAAAACTCGTTCGTCGAAGAGGCCATGCAAAGGTTCTGCTCGGTCTATCCTATTTTCATCAACCTCTGCTCTAGCTCGATTTTCTATGGCATCTTGAGCTGTCACAATTGGAAGGAAGGTTGATTTTAGATTTTTGGACTAGCAAGAGTTTAAGATCGGATCATGGATCTGACAGCAAGGATGGAAAATAATATATTCGCTTGAGGTACCTACCTATCCCCACCATGTTCATGAATTTTTTGAGAATCTAAAGTTGGGTTCCGAGTCGATTGAATCAGAAGTAAGAGGCACAGAGATTGTCTTGGATCAACGTAGTTTGGGGCACCTTCTGGAAATGCCCCATTCTGGCCTATAGAATATTGAAATGCCAAATAAATTTGAGGCAATGGAGAAGCTCCTGGGTATAAAACTTTCGAAAAAATTTGACATCAACAATGCCAACCTTCTGCCTGCTGAACTAAAGCTCCTCTATAGCATGGCCGGTAGAATCTTTTTTCCAAGGATTGGGAGGTTCGACTGGATTTTCTCTAGGGACTTAGGCTTTATGTCTCACATAGTTGAAGGTACTGCAATTAACCTGCCATTCTTCATGATTGAATAGATTAAGATAGTGACAGGAAAATCAAAAACTAAGGCCTGTCTGCCATATGGAATGGTGTTTACCTTATTTTTCAGAGAGACTGGGATAGATTTGGATGGGGAGGACTGCTAATCATTTAAGCATGCTGATTATTATTCTATACAAACTCTCTATCATATGAAATTTAAAAAAATGGAAAATGAATGGGTCAGATAAGTTGAGGGTGTTCAATCTGAAATAGAAGGAGAATAGCCTGAGGATTCAGAGTCTTCTGAGTGGTTTTCCCCTTCTGATTCTGTTCAAACACCGCCCCATGCACCTACTACTAGCCCTTCCTCGCCTGCTCCAGTTGCTGCTCCACTGTCCCCTCCTCCTATTCCAACCCCTACATTTGTGGCTGATGAGCATCATCCAGCTTCCCCTTGCACACCTTGCATGCCCCGCACAGTATCTTCAGAGGGATTTCTTGATCAGATTTTTGATAGGATGGGGAGGATATTCAAGGATTTTGAGACTCAGATCTTATAGAGCCAAAAAGTATCTCAAGAGCACACTTAGTCCTAGATCCAATAGCTCTATGGAGATTTGCTCAGAGTCATATTGAGGATAGAGAGCTTGGAGCTAGTTGTGGACCACAGACCCATTATAGACCAGCAGACTGACTCTTCAGCTCTTTAACAATTCATCTCACAGAGTCTTGATGAGTAGAGGACATCTATTGAGAGACTTTTTGATTCATTGAGCCAGCAGATTACCAATGTATCCCAAAGTTTGGATATTTTTGAGAAGAGGCAGCTTGGGACTACTGAGGTAGTTGATCAGTTGAAGGGAAAGGCTGGTAGGATTCTTCGACGAGCTGAAGAGATCAAGATTTCTCAATAGGCCTGCACAGAGATTTTTGTCACTGCATTTTGATGAGTTCAAGAGCAATTGGGTCAGATTTGGTCTCGAATTTCACTACTCTCCATCCAACCTAGATCCTCCACTAGCTAGTCCCACCCTTCCACTCCTAGACCTCCATTTAGTGCCACTTGTTAGATGAGTGTCCTAGAAGTCAATTATTGACTGACATATTTTATATTTTTAGAGCTTATCTTTATACTTATAATATTTTTATATAAATAAAAGATATTTTTATTTTTAATCATATTTATGTGTCCATGATTTATTCTAAAAATTAATAAAGATGATTTTTGTATATTCTCAAAGTATTGAGAATTTGAGACATACATTAATTAGTAGTTAGTTTTTAAATGCTCTCAATCAAAAGATCATCATGGAGGACAGTGATCAATCTATTTACAGATCGGTGCACGGCTCACCTCCCTTTTGGGTAGATGAGTTTTGATCTATAGTGTAGGGACACTGGGGTGAGAATATAGATGGTTGTTAGAAAATAACTTGCACTGAGCGTGACCAATACAAGAAATCACTTGGATGTCTACTCACTCATCAATGATTATCTCGATACTGCAGTAGTATGAGTGATCCTTTGACTTACAGTATCATCGACTATTCACAGTGAGGCTATCGAGTTTGATTGCATATTCCTTTGGTCCCTAGCCATTCGGATCCTTACTGTGTATGTTGACTTCAGTAGGTTTCAATTCACTATTAGGAGTAGGATGCATCTAGATAAAATTTATCGATCTTGATAGAAAAAGAGAAGTTCTATATAATTTATGAGACTGAGTTCAGAAAGTCTTTGGCTAAAGCAAGTGTGAATACTAGAAAAGAGTTTCTACGAGATTCACAAGTGAACTCGAGTTCAGCCAATCTAGCATATGACTGATGATGGAATCTGACGAGTTCTCCATGAGCTCCATCAAGTCGGAACTCATGATAAAAGGACTGAATCATACGATAACTATACCTAAGAGTTCACACTTTTATTCTACTAGATTGTCACTACATACTACTAGGTGTCACTGATGGATTATTGAACTCATCGGGTATCGTCTTGATGATCGATGATCCTTGAAGGATAGAGATAGAATTATTCCAACCCATTGAAAAGAATTTTGATGATATTATAATGGAGATAACAATATATCTTACTACCAAATAGAATAAAATCTATGGGATCACACATTAAGAAATTTAATCTTGAATTATCCAGTTGGGCTTATGAAGTTCTAATTGGATTAGGATTTAGTGAAATCCTATTGGGTTTAAGAGAATCGTGTGAGCACATGGTTAAATCTAATTCTTCTCTAGACTTCGATTTCTTATTAGATAAGGATTAAATCAAGTCCATAGCCTTGAACCTTAACTAGATCCATTTTGATTTGGGTTTGTGGGGTACTTATTTGAGGGCTCAAAAATATTAGATCAAGTCAATGAGTTGGCAAACTAATCTCCTCATTTTTTTCTTTAATTTTTTTTATGGTGAAGATTAATTGGAAAGAAAGAGGAAGCGCATGCGTCCCCTTTTTGAAAAAACCAAGGGGCGAAATCCCTTGGAGTGGGCAGATGAAAGAAAGAGGGGCCCACCCCTTTTTTGTTTAGGCATGAAAGGAGAGAGAGAGAGGCCACCCCCATCTCTTGAGCACTTAAATCTCTAAGGAGGTGCTAAGAGTTGGCGCCCCAACTACCTGCCTTATAAATCAAGTGGTGCCCTTCATCTAGCCTTATAAGATAAGGGCGCCACATCCACTTGACATTTGAGGCAAGGGCCTTTTCAGTTGGGTCTGATTCTTTTGAGAAGAAAATTAGATTAAAAGACAAGTGACCTTATGAGATAGGGACTAACTTTTTTTACCCTGATTGGATTATGATTTGGAATCAAGAAAAGATCTATTTAAGGAGATAGTCTCCTAGGATTTTAGGTAATTGAATTTTTGAGATTTCAAACCTCTCTCTCCTTCTCCATGCCTTCTCTCCTTCTTCCTCTCTTTCCAATGCCCAAGAGTTGGGCATCCCATCTTCTCACATGCCTAAGATTGAAGAGGGTGATTGCTTCTGACTGATGAAAATAATGAGGATCCGATCACCTATATGGATGCGATGCAGAGATCTGACTCCGATAAGTGACTGAATGCTATGAAATTTGAAATGAAGTCCATGAAAGTCAACAATGTATGGATATTGGTTGACCCACCTGAAGAGATAAAATTCATAGGATGTAAGTAGATCTTCAAAAGGAAGAGGGGCATAGATGGGAAGGTGGAGACCTATAAAGCCCATCTAGTTACCAAGGGTTACCGTCAGTATTATGGTATTGATTATAATAAAATATTTTCTCCTGTGGCAATGCTCAAGTCTATTCGGATCATGCTTGTGATAGCAGCACGTCTGGACTATGAAATCTGACAAATGAATGTGAAAACAGTCTTTTTAAATGGAGAGCTGGAAGAAAAGGTGTATATGATACAACCTGAAAGTTTCATATCTACAGATGAGTCTAAGGTGTGCAAGCTTCAGAGGTCTATTTATGGATTTAAGCAGGCATCCCAGAGTTGGAATATGCATTTTGATAAAGTGATCAGAACGTATAGCTTCATTAAGAATGGAGAAAAATCCTGCATATACAAGTGAGTTAATAACTCTGTGATAGTATTTTTTATTTTGATGTGGATGACATTCTCTTAATCGAGAATGATATCCCTATATTATAGGAAATAAAAGTTTGTGTTGCCCAGCTATGCAACCCAAGAGGGGGGGTGAATTGGGTTTCTAAAAATTTTAAGCCCAACAAATGACTTATGAAGAACAAAACAATGGCTTTAAATCAATATTAATTAACTAAAGCAGTATTGCAAGGATATAATAAAGAAATAAGATAAAGCGATAAAGCACACCACAAACACAAGGATTTATAGTGGTTCGGTGCTAACCTTGCACCTACGTCCACTCCCCAAGATCCCACTTGGGAATTTTAATCCACTATCCTTTGTATTCAACCCGAATACAAAACGTCGGAAACTCCGACACTAGCTATCCCAAGCTAGAATACAGGACGTCGGAAACTCCGACCCTAGCTATCCCAAGCTAGAACACTTGTTTCCCGGGTACAAGCCAACCCACAACACTCCGATTTCAGGTTCGGATCAACCTTTCCTTGTTTTGGAAATCCTCCAAAAACAAGAGCAAAAACTCACAAAGAGTAAGAATATTTAGAGCACAGATGAATACAAAAACAGCTCCTTAAATGAGCAAATATAACAATAAAAGCTTTACTCAAATGAAGAACCCCTTTTTCAGATTTTCTCAAGATGAATGAACAGTTGAACGCTTGAGAAGAGGTTGATTGTTGATTGAAGATCTCTTGAAAACTTTGAACGATCTCTAGCTCAAGGTTGAAATGATAGGCGTGAAGAATTCTCTCCTTGAAAGATCTTCCTTTTCTCTTTCACAATCTCTCTGGTATATTGTGGATCCTCTCTCTTTTTCTCTATGGATATTTCTTTGATCTCAGGCTTTTTCTTGCAAATTTTGGATCCTCTCTTCTGTTCTTCCCTTTTTCCTCTCTTTTCTTCTCTACATTTGATTTCACGTTTGATCCGCTATTTAATCTGCAATTTCTTTCATCATTTAAAGCATTTTGTAGCATTAGAAGCAAGAGAAAACAATTTAGGCAGATAAAGAGCCGTTAGAGGATTTTTAGGAAGCATAAATGGCAATTAAAACGGGCAAAAAAAATAGCCGTTGCTGACATTTCCCGTCGCAGGGGTCGACTCATGAGTCGACTCATGCTTCAGGAGTCGACTCATGAGTCGACTTCTGTTGCAACAGACCAGAAGATCTGATTTCTGAATTTTTCGGTTCAAATCAGCAGGGGTCGACTCATGAGTCGACTCATGCCTTGTGGGTCGACTCATGAGTCGACTCACAGGTCGTGCCAAGCCAAAAAATCCAGCGTGCCATGGGAATTTTTTCGTGCCATTCAGCTCATAGTGCCATGAGTTGACTCATGAGTCGACTCATGCACTTTAAACCTTCATAACTTCAAAAATATTAGTCCAAACACAATGAAATTTTCACCAATAGATTTCAAATCATTTGTTCTACCAAATGGTACTATCAAATCAGAATTTTAGCAAAATTACGATTTTGCCCTTGAAGAGCATAAGGACTTTTTCAATTGTTTGTATCCCTTCAATCTGCTTTGTAATCATCAAAATCAATCTAGGAGCAACAATCTCCCCCTTTTTGATGATGACAAAACATATGAACAAAAATATTTATGTTAAAGCATTAATTTCAAAAGAATCCATTATGGGTGTATATGCTTGAAAAGAGTATGATTCTTTTGGCATGTAATATAAATGCAAAAATAGTTTGTCCATTTTCTTAAAGATTTGAAAAGGGTATTAGATCATTTTGAGTTCAAGATATTTCAGAGCAAGAGAAGATAAATAACTTTTTCTATGTATCAGAGCAAAAATAATTTTTACAATGATATCAGAAAAGATTTTATAATGTATCAGAGCAAGAAAATTTTAATGTATCAGAGAAAATTTCATACAGTATTAGAGCAAATGTTATAATATTTTAGAGAAACCTTCACACTGTATCGGATCAAATGTTATCATGTATCAGATCAAGTTGAAAGAAATTGTAGGATGAATCAGAGTAAAACAAATTTCTTATTGATGTCTCAAGGTGAGTAAAATTTCAAAAGCAAGTTTGAATATCAGAGCATATATATAAAAAATACTTATTTGCATTGTACTCATGATTTTGCTTTTGATGGATTAAAGTTCTGTCTGATACCAAATTTCTCTGTCTGATACCAAATTTCGATACCAAAATTTCTCAAAGTTTTGTTTAATCTTTCAATCCTTGTTTTTGTCTAATTTCTCCAATATTTATTTAATTTTTTTTAATATTTGTTTTAATTTAATTTCTCCCCCATTTTCTCATAATTTAGGGTTTTGCTTTTTGTCTAATTTCAATTTTTGTTTAATTTTAATTTCTCCCCCTTTTTGACATCATCAAACATAGTTAACTCTTTCTTTTCCTTTTCTGAAAATATTCTTTAATTTCTTCCTCTTTAGAGTTTTTCACAGATGTTTGCTCCCCCTCAATATAGCAATTATCAATAGCAAACAACAATAAGGAGAAGATAATATTTCAACAGATGTATCGGAGATTGAAATATAACCAAAATATAATCATTACAAAGAGGTAGAAATATAGGTAAAAGATGATTCCATTAAAATCATAATTGTTTCAATACATAGAATTCAACCAGCTAAATGTCAATACATGGCCCCAAGGTATAGATCCTAGAACAAGATACTAACTCCTAGAACCTAGTAAAGATCAAGATAAGTCAATGATCAAGACAAATCATGGATCGGAGTCATCAGATATAGGGTGAGGAGATGATGGATCAGAAGTGCGTCCTCTACCCCGTCTGCCTCTGCCACGAGTAGGAGAACGAGATGAACTTGGAGGCTGAGAACGCTGAGATACTAGGGCTGATACCATGAGTCTGATAGAATCAAGTACGTTCAGTGCTCTGGAAACAGATTGAAGTAGAGCAGTGAACTGGGTGGTAGCATGCTCACTCGATCCTCTGATCTCTTTCCTCAGTAGCTCATATCCACTTTCTAATGCTCCTCTGAGCCTTCCAGCCTCTGCAGTGAGGTCTGTGACCTCAATAGTAGACTCCTGTGGCTGGGGATGGGCCAATGCAAGGACTTGCCCCTGCAAGTCAAGAACTCTGCCAGTAAGTCTCCAGACAGTATCCTCAAGCTGCTGTATCCTGACGGACTGATCTGAAATCATCTGAAATATAGTGGAGATGTGGGGAGTAATGGTCTGATCAGAAGAAGTAGCTCCAGGTGCAAAAGAAGTACTACTCCACTGGCTAGACAACAAAGAAGCCACACGCTGAGATATATGCTCGATCTGATCATCAGCCAGTCTGAACTCTGAATGAGGTGCTCTGCTCTCTGGCTGATACACTGGTGTGGGCATCCTAGTAAACTCAGAAGGGCCAGCCTCAGTATCATGAATGAACTGGGTATCTGGTGAAGCTGCCCTGAAATCATGTACAAGAGAAGTTGGACCTTCTTCTTCTACTCTGCCTTCAGTTCTGTCTTCAGCTCTTTCCTCAGCTCTCTCCTCAGCTCTTTCTTCAGAGCCCTTGATCCAACCACCAACAGTCTTTGTAATTCCCATTCGGTGTAGGCTGTGTTGGTTGAAAGTGTCCACATGTGAGAGCTTGGTAGGTGTCTCCCCCTCACAGCTAACTCCAAACCTCCTAAAAACTCTAGTAAGGGCCATACCATAAGGCAAGTGTGCCTTGGATCTGTTCAAAGTTTCTCTCATGGCCTCTATCATAAGTGTAGGGAGGTTTAAGGGGGTCTGAGTGATGATATGAAACATGACACATACATCTCTGCCAGATAGTAAGTCATGTCTACCACTCCTAGGAAAGAATAGTTTTGTCACAATCTGATGCAGGACCCTCATCTCAATGGACAGTAGCTTTGCTTCCAATTTGTTTAAACTTTTTGAAAAATCTTCTCCTAAGATAATTCTGATCCCTTCTTCTTTAATTGGGAGTTCCATATATGAGTATCCTTCACTAGGCAACTGAAGTATCTCTCCCAATATCCTAGAATCCAAACAGATGTCAATCTCCTTTACAGTTGAAGTCACAGACCCGTTTCCATAATTTAGGTTCTAGTAGAACTCTCTGACTAGATCAACATAGGTGACTTCCTTAAGAGAGCAATAAAGTTCCCATCCTTGATTTTTGATCTTGGTAGCAAAAGTAAAGTCTTCTTTCTCAAAGAACCGAAAATCTATATTTTTCCCGGTTTCTACTTTTCTATCAGAAAGAAGATTTACACTGGGGCTTATGGAGGGTTGAGAGGGACCTTGAGCAGGTACTGAAACTGGATTGGGAACAGTGGAAGATTGAGCATGCCTTTTCTTTCGGACAATTTCCTCAGGCTCTCGGATTGATTTCCTTCTTTGGGGAAGTTTCATCTTTGGAGCCATATCCAATAAGGTAGCAGACAAGAAGACTTGAATTCAGTGGAGGAGGGATCACTAAAGAGTAAAGAAGAATTTTAGTGGAAAAAAAGAAGTGGATTTTGAATGAACGGTGAAGTTCTAGGGTACGTTCCACCCGCGCCAAACACTGCGAGAATGCACAGAAAAATCCTTTTCAAGGAGGCGATTTTTGGTGGAGAGAAGGAGGGAGAATTGCCTCGAAATTAATCTTTGAATTTGGAGCAAAACAGAAGTTTGGAGAGGACGGCTTTCGGAAGGAAGACGACGAGAAGATGAGTCGTCTCATAAACAGGTTTCCCGTTTTAAAAACAATGAACCCGATGGAAGTTGGTGGGATTTACAAGTTTGCCATTGAGTCGACTCATGGGGGTCGACTCATGAAGTTCAGAAAATCAGGAAAAATGCAAATAAATTCCAGAAAAATTCAAAATTTTGGGAGAATGAATTTTGCTCAATGATAAATTTTTAGAGTGATAAAACTGAGCTTTTGGAACCAGGATAGATGTTGAAAATTGAGCTCTAAGAGATTTTGACATCTATTCTTTGGAAATTGAGAAATTTCAGACAAATGGATCTAGAATTCCTAGATTTCTCCTAATTTCACAGAATCTTTCCTCACTAAGGGCCTTTGTAAAGATATCAGCTAATTGATTTTCAGTGCAAACATATTCAAGAATTATATTTTTGTTTTGAACATGTTCTCTTATAAAATGATGTCTTATCTCAATATGTTTAGATCTTGAGTGTTGTATTGGATTTTTAGATAGATTTATAGCACTTGTATTATCACATTTTATTGGTGTTTCATTAAGTTTGATTCCAAAATCTTCGAGTTGTTGCTTAATCCACAAGATTTGAGCACAACAACTTCCGGCTGCAATGTATTCGGCCTCAGCCGTAGACAGTGCTACCGAATTTTGTTTCTTGCTAAACCATGAGATTAGGTTAACTCCAAGAAATTGGCAAGTTCCACTTGTGCTTTTTCTATCTAATTTACATCCAACAAAATCAGCATCAGAATATCCTAACAAATTAATTTGTGAGTCCTTAGAGTACCATAACCCTATAGTTTGTGTACCATTTAAGTATCTAAGGATTCTTTTAACAGCATTCAAATGAGATTCCTTAGGATTAGATTGATATCTTGCACATAAGCAAACACTAAACATGATATCAGGCCTACTTGCAGTTAAATATAATAATGAGCCAATCATACCTCTATAGTATTTTAAGTCTACGCTTTTACCTTCATCATCCTTGTCAAGCTTACATGAGGGACTCATTGGTGTGCCAATTGGTTTGCAGTTCTCCATTCCAAATCTTTTGAGTAGTTCCTTGGTGTACTTGCTTTGGGTGATGGAGATTCCCTCTTTTGATTGTTTGATTTGGAGTCCGAGGAAGAAGGTGAGTTCTCCCATCATGCTCATCTCGAACTCTCCCTGCATAAGCTTAGCAAAGTCTTGACAAAGGGATTCATTAGTAGACCCAAAAATTATGTCATCAACATAAATTTGTATAATTAGCATATCATTTTGGTTTCTTTTAATAAATAGAGTTGTATCCACATTGCCTCTTGAGAAACCATTATTTAGTAGAAATTTGCTTAGCCTTTCATACCATGCTCTAGGTGCTTGTTTTAGACCATATAAAGCTTTATTTAATCTAAAGACATGATTGGGAAAAGCATGATTTTCAAATCCAGGGGGTTGTTCTACATATACTTCTTCAGAAATATATCCATTTAAAAATGCACTTTTAACATCCATTTGAAATAGTTTGAATTTCATAAAGCAAGCATAAGCAAGTAGAAGTCTAATGGCTTCTAATCTAGCAACAGGTGCAAAGGTTTCATCAAAATCAATTCCTTCTTCTTGATTATATCCCTTAGCAACCAGTCTTGCTTTATTTCTAATTACATTTCCATGCTCATCTAATTTGTTTCTAAAGACCCATTTTGTGCCAATTATTGAATAATCTTTAGGTCTTTTCACTAAGGTCCAAACATTATTTCTTTCAAATTGACTGAGTTCTTCTTGCATAGCATTAATCCAGTTATGATCATTTTCAGCTTCTTCAAAAGTTTTAGGTTCAAGTTGAGATACAAAAGCACAATGATTAAGTTCATCTCTAAGTGAAGAACGTGTTTTTACCCCATGCATAGGATCTCCGATAATTAATTCCTTAGGGTGGTTGTGAACATACCTCCATTCCTTGGGTAAGTCATTTGTACCTTGAGGTTGTTCTTGAATTTCTTCACCTTTCTCATTTTGTTCATCTTCTTGATCCTTGTCTTCTGGAGTTGCTGAATCTTTTAGAGTGATCTCCTTCATACCTTCTATTAGTGGATCTGCATCATCAACACCCTTATTCTTCCTTGAAGGAAGATCGTTAGATTCATCAAAGACAACATGTATGGACTCCTCAACTACTAAGGTTCTTTTGTTGAACACTCTAAATGCTTTACTAGTGGAGGAGTAGCCTAGAAGGATTGCTTCATCTGATTTTGCATCAAATTTACCAAGTTTTTCTTTGCCATTATTTAATACAAAACATCGGCAACCAAAAACATGAAAATAGGCAATATTTGGTTTTCTTCCTTTCCAAAGTTCATAGGGGGTTTTCTTTAAAAATTGTCTTATTAAAGCACGATTTAAAATGTAACATGCTGTGTTAATAGCTTCCGCCCAAAAATATTTTGGAAGGTTGCTTTCACAGAGCATGGTACGGGCCATTTCTTCTAAGGTTCTATTTTTCCTTTCAACTACCCCATTTTGTTGGGGTGTCCTAGGAGCAGAGAAGTTGTGGCCAATTTCATTTTCATCACAAAAATTTTCAAAGTCATAATTTTCAAATTCTGTTCCATGATCACTTCTAATATTTTGAATTGAAAACCCTTTTTCATTAGTGACTTTTCGATGAAATTTCGTGAAAATTTGAAAAGTTTCATTTTTGAGAGCTAAAAAGAAAACCCAAGTAAAACGAGAGTAATCATCAATTATTACAAATCCATATCGTTTTCCTCCTAGACTAGTGGTTTTAGTTGGTCCAAATAAATCCATATGTAAGAGCTCTAAAGGTCTAGAAGTTGAAATAGTGTTTTTGGATTTAAATGATATTCTAGTTTGTTTACCTAATTGGCATGCATCACAAATTCTATCCTTTTCAAAATTTAATTTTGGCAAACCGAGAACTAAATCCTTTTTGATTAATTTTGAAAGAGAATGCATGCTAATATGTGCAAGTCTACGATGCCACAGCCAACTAGTCTCATTTATTTTAGCATTTAAGGAAACTAGGCATTGCATGTCTAATTTAGTTAAATCATTCAAGTCTACCATATAAACATTGCCATGCCTATGTCCTATAAATTTAATGCCATCGTTAATAGGACTCGTCACAATGCATACAGATGATTCAAAACTTACTTTATACCCTTTATCACAGAATTGACTAATGCTAAGTAAGTTATGCTTTAAACCTTTAACAAGTAAAACATTCTCAATGTATTTGGAGGGAGTGATACCAATGTTACCTATCCCGATGATCTTTCCTTTGCCATTATCTCCAAAGGTGACCATCCCTCCATCCTTAGCATCAAGCGTGATGAATTGTGATTCATCACCAGTCATGTGTCTCGAGCATCCGCTGTCAAGATACCATTTCCTGTTTCCTTCTTGGGATGCTAGACACACCTGCAAGCACAGATCAAGTTTCTGTCTTAGGTACCCAAGCTTTCTTGGGTCCTTTCAGGTTAGTCAGAATGGTTCCTTTTGGAACCCATATTTTCTTTGTGTTTGCATATTTGTTAATAAGACATGTGTATGATTTATGTCCTATTCTTCCACATTTAAAACAAGTAATATTTGTAGGCTTTTTGCTTGAATAATTTGCATAAATATCCTTCAAAAATTTTTGTTTCTTCAGGGGTTTATAACCAAGTCCAGCCTTATCATATATAGCTTTCTGATTATCAAGGATCATATTTAGCTTGTTTGAACTTAAGGTGAACTTATCTACTATAGATTTCAGTTTGTTAATTTCATCCTTAAAGTTTTGATTTTCTTGAATCAATGTGAATTTTTCAATTGAAAGAATTTCAGCTTGTTTCACTAAGGACTGATTTTCCAATTTCAGCTCTTTGTTTTTCTTCCCTAGTTTCTTTAATTCATCAATTGAATCATAGAAAGCTTCATGCAATTCTTCAAAAGTAAATTCACTAGTGGATTCAGAAGTTACCTCATTTTCATGTGCCATCAGGCACAGATTGGCTTGTTCGGTTGAGGTTTCCTCGTCGGAGCTTGAGTCATCACTCGCACTCCAGGTCGCCATCATTGCCTTCTTTTTGAATTTCTTTGGACCTTTCTTCAATTGAGGACATTCGGATCTGAAATGTCCTGGCTTCTTGCACTCGTAGCATATAGGGGTTTGATCTTTCTCCTTTTCTATGCTTTGATCCCCTTTTGTAAATTTCTTTCTCATCCCCTGTTTCCTTTTTCTTAGAAACTTCTTGAATTTCCGGGTGATGAGAGCCATCTCCTCATCCTGATCTTCATCTTCAGAGTCATCTGTTTCATAATCAGGTGAAGTTGTGGATTTGAGGGCAATGGTTCTTTTCTTTTTGATTTCATCCTCTTGATGTTGCATCATGCTAAGTTCATGAGTCATCAAGGATCCAAGAAGCTCTTCTAGAGGTAGAGTGTTCAAGTCCTTTGCTTCTTGGATGGCAGTCACCTTGGCTTCCCAAGTTCTTGGCAGTGACCTGAGAATCTTCCTTACAAGTTCACTGTTAGTATAAGATTTGCCAAGACTCTTTAAACCATTGATTATATCAGTAAAACGAGTAAACATAGCAGTTATGGACTCATCATGCTCTATTTTGAACAATTCATATTTATGTACAAGCATGTTTATTTTAGACTCTTTTACTTGATTTGTTCCCTCATGGGTGACTTCTAACCTATTCCATATTTCTTTAGCAGATGCACAAGTAGAAATGCGATTAAATTCACTAGCATCTAGTGCACAATAAAGAACATTCATAGCTTTGGCATTTAATTATGCTAATTTCTTGTCAACCTCATCCCATTCTTTCTCGGGTTTGGTTGACTCCTCACCATCTATAATCTTGGTGGGTGTGTGAGGACCATTCACTATGATACTCCACATATCATAGTCGAGTGCTTGTATGAAAATCTTTATCCGAGCTTTCCAATAGGTGTAATTAGACCCATTGAAAAGTGGAGGTCGGTTTGTTGATTGCCCCTCGGCTAGAGAAGTTCCAACATGGGTTGCCATAGATCTTTGGCTCTTTGATTGTTAGATCAAAGAAGGGCTAGAGCACTGGCTCTGATACCACTTGTTGCCCAGCTATGCAACCCAAGAGGGGGGGTGAATTGGGTTTCTAAAAATTTTAAGCCCAACAAATGACTTATGAAGAACAAAACAATGGCTTTAAATCAATATTAATTAACTAAAGCAGTATTGCAAGGATATAATAAAGAAATAAGATAAAGCGATAAAGCACACCACAAACACAAGGATTTATAGTGGTTCGGTGCTAACCTTGCACCTACGTCCACTCCCCAAGATCCCACTTGGGAATTTTAATCCACTATCCTTTGTATTCAACCCGAATACAAAACGTCGGAAACTCCGACACTAGCTATCCCAAGCTAGAATACAGGACGTCGGAAACTCCGACCCTAGCTATCCCAAGCTAGAACACTTGTTTCCCGGGTACAAGCCAACCCACAACACTCCGATTTCAGGTTCGGATCAACCTTTCCTTGTTTTGGAAATCCTCCAAAAACAAGAGCAAAAACTCACAAAGAGTAAGAATATTTAGAGCACAGATGAATACAAAAACAGCTCCTTAAATGAGCAAATATAACAATAAAAGCTTTACTCAAATGAAGAACCCCTTTTTCAGATTTTCTCAAGATGAATGAACAGTTGAACGCTTGAGAAGAGGTTGATTGTTGATTGAAGATCTCTTGAAAACTTTGAACGATCTCTAGCTCAAGGTTGAAACGATAGGCGTGAAGAATTCTCTCCTTGAAAGATCTTCCTTTTCTCTTTCACAATCTCTCTGGTATATTGTGGATCCTCTCTCTTTTTCTCTATGGATATTTCTTTGATCTCAGGCTTTTTCTTGCAAATTTCGGATCCTCTCTTCTGTTCTTCCCTTTTTCCTCTCTTTTCTTCTCTACATTTGATTTCACGTTTGATCCGCTATTTAATCTGCAATTTCTTTCATCATTTAAAGCATTTTGTAGCATTAGAAGCAAGAGAAAACAATTTAGGCAGATAAAGAGCCGTTAGAGGATTTTTAGGAAGCATAAATGGCAATTAAAACGGGCAAAAAAAATAGCCGTTGCTGACATTTCCCGTCGCAGGGGTCGACTCATGAGTCGACTCATGCTTCAGGAGTCGACTCATGAGTCGACTTCTGTTGCAACAGACCAGAAGATCTGATTTCTGAATTTTTCGGTTCAAATCAGCAGGGGTCGACTCATGAGTCGACTCATGCCTTGTGGGTCGACTCATGAGTCGACTCACAGGTCGTGCCAAGCCAAAAAATCCAGCGTGCCATGGGAATTTTTTCGTGCCATTCAGCTCATAGTGCCATGAGTTGACTCATGAGTCGACTCATGCACTTTAAACCTTCATAACTTCAAAAATATTAGTCCAAACACAATGAAATTTTCACCAATAGATTTCAAATCATTTGTTCTACCAAATGGTACTATCAAATCAGGATTTTAGCAAAATTACGATTTTGCCCTTGAAGAGCATAAGGACTTTTTCAATTGTTTGTATCCCTTCAATCTGCTTTGTAATCATCAAAATCAATCTAGGAGCAACAGTTTGGTTGTTATCACAGTTCTCCATAGACTTAGGAGAAGCATCCTTCATCCTTGGGATAGTGTTGGAATTTCATGATTTCATGCATGCAAAAAGTTTTCAAAACGCATACACAGTAAAAATTTAAAAATTTAGATTAAATCTAATTTAATCTAAGTATGCATAAGATCAAATCTTAAAATCATAAAACAAGATCGACATATGTGAGATAGAATTTAGATATAAAAATTAAATAAAAAAAATAGAGAAGATCAAATCTTTACACCTTGACACGGATCGATCTACACTGCGAACTGATGATCATGGATATCTTCTGAAGGTCCCTTGAAATCGCACAAGTGTTTGGCCTCTATGGGTATCCACATGAGACTTCGATCTGATCAGAAGCTTTTTAATCTCATTGGAGTGCTAGCTCTCTTGCAGAGATCGCATCTTGATGGTTGAAATTTTTTTTCTCTCAAGACAATCTTCGAAAAGAAGAAGAAAATAGGAGGATGATGATCTCTATGCTATAGATTATGAGAAGAACCCTTTCTTCTCTTTTCTTCCTAAAACTCATGCACCAAATCTTTACGCAAGAGATGTAAGAATATTTGTCTAACTCTTGAATAAAGAGAAGAAAAAAATCCATATCCAAACTACGACAAAAGATTGGAGAGAAGAGTCTCCCAACAACCAACCTTTGATTGTTGGTAAGAAAGAAAGGATAGGAGCACACATACCTCACGCCCCTTGGACCTTCAAGCTGTGCCTCTCTCCCTTGGATTTTCATGCATGCCTCCCCTTAATTTTGGCATCAAAATCTGATCTCATTTGGTTGGTTAACGCCCACATATGGTGCCATATTTAAATAAGAGAAGAGATAGAGTTTAGGTAGGAGATAAGAGTCCAAACTTCCTTGGACTCTACAATTTTTGTGCTGCCCAACCTTTCTGAATTTTGTGCCCCATATCTCATGGAGAAAAGGAGAGAAATGTGAACTTCTTACATGCTAAAGAGGAGAGGGCGTTGAATATTTTGTGGCATCCAAATATGAGTGGGCATGGGCTTCTTATGGCGCATGGAGGAAATGGAGTCCAATCCACATGGGACTCCTCTTTAGGTGGCTGATTTAAATCAAATAAAATCTCAACCAATTCTAATCATATTAAAAATTGATTAGACCCAAATAGATTAAAATTCTAATCTGATTAGGCTCAAACTATTGAGATTAAATGTCACTTAATTAGAAAAAGAGTCCTAGCCCTTTTGGACTCTCTTGGTGCTTGAGTCAAACTCAATTTAATTCTAATATGATTAGGATTTAGTACACCCATGAAGAGGAGAATTTTTAGTCCAAATAAGAATTCAAACACTCTTAGTTAGATCCTAATCTAATTAAGAATTAGGTCAAACCCAAATCTTAATCAAACAAGAAATTATTCTCCCATATAATTTGGTTATTTCATAACCCAATTAAGCTTGATCAAATCAAACCCATGTCAAGTCAAATTAAATTTAATTTAATTAGACTTGATGAAAGCCCCATTGCTTAATCAAATTGAGCTAATTAGCAAACCAATTACTAATTATTTCTCCTATAACTCACTAACTCTTTAGCAAGTTACTTAATTGTAACTTTTGCATTAGATTAATCATCAATCAAATTGATAATTGAATTCTATCACGATTCATAATCATATTCAACCATCTGATCAGTCAAAAGCCTCTTTATGTATGACCCTATAGATTTTATTCTATCTGATAGTGAGATATATTGTGTTCTCTATCATAATATCATTAAAATTCTTTTCAATGGGTTAGAACCATTTCAACTCTACCCTTCAAAGATCATCGATCATCGAGATGATGCTCGTGGATCTCACAATCCATCAATGACACCTAGCAGTATATAGTGGCAACTCAGTAGAATAAAAGGTGATGAACCTCTAGGTGCAGTTAACGTATGATACAATCTCTCTATCATGAGTTCTGACCAATGGCAAGTCATGGATGAATCATCAAATCTCATCATCGGTCCTATGATAGATTCAATTAGCTCTAGTCCATGTATGATTCTCATGAAAACTCTTTTCCATTAATCACACTGCTATGGTCATAGACTTAAGGACTCAGCTTCTTAAATTTCATAGGACTACTCTCTTCTGCTAGGATCGATAGATTCCTTCTAGGTGCGCATCCTACTCCTACAGTAAATCAATTATCGCCAACATCTACTATAAAGACTCATTGAGTCAATGTTTATGTGTAATCAAACTCCAACAATCTCACTGCGAGCAGCTGTAGCACCGCAGGTCAAAGGATCAGCCACACTACTGCAGCATCAAAAAAGTCACTAACGAGTGAACAGACATCCATGTGACTTCTCATGTTGGTCACGCTCAGTGCTAGTTGTTCTCTAACAACCACCTGCACTCTCGCTCCAGTGTCATTACACCGTAGATTCGAGACTCATTAGTCTGAAAGAAGCGATCCATGCATCTGTCTATCTGGATCAATCACCATCCTCATGATGATCCTATGATCGGGAGCAATTTAAGAATTAACCATTAATGACACATGTCTCAACTCTTTGAGAATATGTGTCATCATATTGTTAATTTCTTAGATAATTCATGGATATATAAAATATGAATGATAATATAAATACCCAATAAGTATAAAATCATGTCCTAGTAATATGATATGCGTCAGTCAAGATTGATTTCTAGGGCATACATCCAACAATCTTCCACTTGCACTAAAGCCAATCTGCCATGTATTAAGCCCTATCTTCTCAAGATAGGCTTTAGTCTTTGGCTAGCTAAGTGACTTATTAGTGGGTTAACCACATCTCATGTAAAATTTGCTCTCTGCACCTCTATGTATTTCTACTTGAGGTAGTCACATATTCTGTTGCTCTATGTGCTTGAATATCTGGTGAGATCTAGGCTCCTTAGCAAGGACTATGATGCTATTGTCTTTGCAGTATAGTGTCATGACATCTAATGACATGACATCCAATTTTGTAACTATTATTAGAACTAGAATGCATCCTACATATCTACAGTGTACTCAGCTTCTATCGATCGATTGCTTGGAACCCTTTCAAGAAATCAAATCACGATTACACAGGAACACACTCAATGATGTAGATATTCTACCATTATCATCAGACATAAAATCTGAATTGGTGTATCTTCTCACTCCTAGCTTTGACTCTTCTTCAAAAATTAAGAACAAATCTTTAGTTCTTCTCAAGTACTTAAGAATATTTTCACAGCAATCCAGTGCTCTCAGTCTGGATACAACTGATATCTACTCATGACATTTATAGTATTAACTATATCAGTTCAAGTACATTACATGACATACATCTATGCCCAAGAGGATAGCAGACTCCTCTCCGACATTTCTATGCTGAATTCTTTCAGCATCTACTCTCTGTACTTTATCTATGAAAATACAAGCATCTAATTACATCTATCTCTATAGATCTTTATATTCTCAGAATATAGGATGCTTGCTTTATATCTTTCATGAAGAATTCTATATACAACTATATTTTAACCGATATCAATATTGGACACTCCCATTGATCTTTTTGAAAACTCAGAATTTTTTATTTCTGATCAAATAATTTGATCATATCATCGAGATGAACATTCCAACTCCAAGATTATTACAGATTTTATGATCTCTTATCATGAGAAGTGAAATCTATAAGCTACTCTATATAGAAATCTTCAAAAGATATATAGTCAGAAAAGCTATTTCATATCTCTTTCTTGGAGTCGATGTCTAACATCATCTCGTTGTAGGTTTTGAGATCATCTCTATGTTTCCTATCTCTCATGAGAAATAATTTTTCTCTACATTCTCTGTTAAGCATACCTAAGTACCTTTCGAGAGGATGGGAGATCCTACTATATGTATGAGGTGGAGGAGGAATATATGTATACTGGCTCATCATGAGTAGGTTCTTTAGGTCTTATGGCTCGTTGCTCTTCAGAGACACTCTTCGAGCTTAACTTTCCTCCCACTGCTACATCTTAGATAAATAATTTTTCAAGAAGATAACATGATGGGTCACAATCACATTGTGATCCTTTCAAAAAAAAGTAGTATACCAAACTCTTTTAGGATGAGCTTTATAAACCTATCCTCTAACATATCCATCTGTTGTCCTTGACATAGGCTGAATATCCTTGAATTTTGAAATAACCAAGATTCAGTTCTCACCATGCCATATCTCATACGATATGGTAGGAACAGATTTAGATAGAACCAAATTCTATAGAAATAAAGCATGTCCCTAAAAAAACAAAATAAATCAGTGAAGTCCATCATGGATTGGACTATATCTCATATAGTCTTATGGTAATTTTTAATTATCTCGTTGAGCTGAGATGTACTAAGAGGGGTCCAATATGAAACTATGCCATTTTATGAGATAATTAAATTTTTTTTTCTTTGGTATTGCATCCTCAATCTGATCAAAGTATCTTCAGAAATTTTTGATTTATTTCTCTAATTTACATCTGAATTCTTTGAACCTCTCAAAAATTTTAGATTTGTATCTCATATACTTACCTATACCATGACTGATCATCGATAAAGGTAACAAAGTAGAGACCACTTCCTTTATTAGCACATCAAATGGGCTACACACATCAAATGTGTACAAGGATAAGTATCTCAGTAGTCTTTTTTCTCTTATCCCATAAGAGTGGTTTGGTTATTTTTTCTCAAAGAGATGATGCACAAACTAGATATTACTCAATAGTCAATGAGCCCAAAAATCCATATTTCTTCAGTTTGTTAATCATTTCTTCTCCTATACAATCCAGCCACATATACTTAAGGTCTATCTCAACGTTGGATCTCTCAGATCCAATGGCATTCACTGCTTGCTCAATTAAGTTCACAGATGCATCACCATGCAAATTATAGAGACTGTCTCTAAGAACTAAATCCAAATGATAATTACAAAGGATAGATGCCCATGACCATAGTAGCAACTCTTGTCCTATTGTCAATTTTAAGGGTTACTTCCTCAGTCTTCTTCCTTCCCATAGACTCTATACTAAAGTGCATAAAAGTACTAGAGTCTAAAACTCAATTGAAAGAAAAAAAAATTATAAGGATAATATTGAGTAATTTTGACATGCCTACTCAAGATGTGTCCTTGTTTCTTTAGGCTGTCCAAGTATATACCTCTAAACTTTTCAAGATTTCTTAGTTGCCAATATTTTGATCAATTCAGATAAGATGCCAAAAATGTCATTCATATGGTAGTTTACTATAAACTATCTATACAAACTAAAAAGGGATCACAGGATCAAATCCATAAGCAATTCCTTATGCATAGTCATGTCGAGCCTTTTAAGCTCCTTAATATCCTTGATCATTATCAAATAACGATCATAGACTGGCTGTCCATCACGCATCTCATGTATTGTGTGACTCTGATCACCTCACAACACTTGTGGATGAATCAATATGTTGTTGGCATTGTACATGTGCTCATGCATATGTTGGAGTTCATCTAACATGGACTTCAACATATAGCACCTATCTTTATTGCCATTCTCCATCCAATCATCAAGTATAGCTCATTGACTTTGGGTTGGATAGGCTGTTGACATTAGAATAATCTGGTAGAGAATATTGCTTAATTTTCTAAAATTAAGAATGATTCTTAGATTTGTGAGCCAGTCTATGTAATTGATTTCGGTTAAACAGTTGATATCTAGGACTTGAGCTAGAGGGTTCAAAGTTGATACAATAAACAGCAGAGAGTAAAAATTTTAGTTAGATATTTATACTTATTTTATAATTTACTCTAGAGATTTTTAGATATAAAAAGACTCTCACTATTTTATCAGATCTTCTACACTCTCCGGGTGGAGAAACGAAAATCCTATCGCAACAACTGGATTTCTAATGGGTGCTGCGGTCTCACCGATGTCGTACACCTCACCTAATAGTTATTGATAACATGCACATTGATGCATGGATAATTTTTTGTCCAGATACTTTTCTAAGCATGTTGCAGCTACTTGGTCTCTAAGTCATATGGACTTACCTAACAGTTATTGTCCACACTCTTTAGTTAAATCAGATCCACCATTCACAAGTAGGCACAAAGACGTCATTGGATCCCTCACCTAACAGTTATTGGGCCCAACCCTATTTTTATCCTAGAGCAACTCTTTGCTAATAGAGTGGTTACGTATTTTTGATGTAACTGAACCACTGTGACTAGCTGAAAACAATCAATGCCAGTAGCACGTCTGCACATCTACAACGGTGGAAAACCATTGGACTTAATATTTATGGAGAGATTTTTGGTTTAGGTTTCATCTAATCAGTCATCACATGGTTGATCTAATTAGCATGAGCCAAATCAAACCACCAAGCAACCATATTTGAGACTCAATATTCCAAATTGATCAGGTAAGTACAGATTAGTGGGGGTCCCTTCGTTACTTTTCTTAGACACCAATAAATTGATCAGATCAGTGAACGGAACCAATTAAATAACCATCTTTTATTTACTTACCTTAGACACCAATTGGTTAGTCGATCCGATTAGGTTAGCTTAGGTGAATCAGATTCGAGCCATAGAGCCCAATTAGATCTTTAGGTTAATTGATTCTACATATGGGTGTCAATTGATTCGATCAATAATAATTATATAATCTTAAGCTCTATTGACCCAATCCTAATCAACACTTACTCGATTTGATCAACTGCTAAATCGATTTAGACCCATTATGATCAAATCAGAAATTCTAGATGTAATCTAATTACATAACCTAATTCGATCTACCCATGACCAATCCCTCATGCATAAATACTAATTTCAGATATTAAATCTAAATTTTTAGATCTAAATTTTTTGCATGAATAGTATATTTTAATCTTGAAATAATTTTTAGATCATATATGCAAATATATATCATATATATGAATAAAATTTAGATCATAGAAACTAATTTCGAACCTAAACATGCTTTCATATATCATATATATGAAATAAAATAGATCTCAAAACTCTTTTCAGATCTAAATAATAAAATATATATCATATATATGATGAAAAATTAGATCTAAAATTTTATTTTAATCAAAAATTTTAATATTATTCTAGGATAACCATACAGCATAACAAATTATGCCACGATAACTTTATGTCAGAACGACATCAAAAATTTTTAGATCTAAAATTTTTCTCTATAGATTTTAGATCTAAATCCTAATCTCATGCATATGATGTGGCTCTGATACCACTATTAAGATTTTATGATTTCATGCATGCAAAATTTTTTTAAAATAAATATGCGATAAAAATTTAAAAATTTAGATTAAATCTAATTTAATCTAAGCATGCATAAGATGAAATCTTAAAATCATAAAACAAGATCGACATATGTGAGATAGAATTCAGAAGTAGAAATTAAATAGAGAAAAATAAATAGAGAAGATCTAACCTTCATACCTTGGCACGGATCGATCTACATCCTGAACTGATGATCATGGATATCTTCCGAAGGTCTCTTGAAATCGCACAAGTATCTGACTTTTATAGATATCCATATGAGATTTTGATCTGATCAAAAGCTTCTTGATCTCATCGAGGTGCTAGCTTCCTTGTAGAGTTCGCATCTTGATGGTTGAAAATTCTTCATTTCTCTCAAGACAATCTTAGAGAAGAAGAAGAAAATAGGAGGATGATGATCTTTACACTAGAGATCATGAGAAGAACCCTTTCTTCTCTTTTTTTTCTAAAATTCATACACCAAATCTCCACGCTAGAGATGTAAGAATATTTATGTAACTCTTAGACAAAGAGGAGAGAAAAATCCATGTCCAAACTAAGACAAAAGATGGGCGAGAAGAGGCCCCCAACAACTAACCTTTGGTTGTTGGTAAGAAAGAAAGGATAGGAGCACACATACCTCACGCCCCTTGGACCTTCACATCGTGCCTCTCTCCCTTGGATTTTCATGCATGCCTCCCCTTAATTTTGGCATCAAAACCTAATCTCATCTGGTTGGTTAACGCCCACATATGGTGCCATGTTTAAATAGGAGAAGAGATACAATTTAGGTAGGAGATAAGAGTCCAAACTTCCTTGGACTCTACAATTTTTGTGCCACCCACCCTTTTTGATTTTTGCACCCCATATCTCCCAGAGAAAAGGAGAGAAACATGAACTTCTTACATGCTAAAGAGGAGAGGGCGTTGAATATTTTGTGGCATCCAAATATGAGTGGGCATGGGCTTCTTATGGCACATGGAAGAAGTGGAGTCCAATCCACATGGGATTCCTCTTTTGGTGGCTGATTTAAATCAAATAAAATTCTAACTAATTCTAATCATATTAAAAATTGATTAGACCCAAATAGATTAAAATTCTAATCTAATTAGGAGCCCAAACTATTGAGATTAAATATCACCTAATTAGAGGAGGAGTCCTAGTCTTTTTGGACTCTCTTTTGGTGTTTGAGTCAAACTCAATTTAATCTTAATTTGATTAGAATTTAGTACACCCATGAAGAGAAAATTTTTTAATCCAAATGGGAACCCAAACACTCTTAGTTAGATTTTAATCTAATTAAGAATTAGGTCAAACTCAAATCCTAATCAAACAAAAAATTATTCTTCCGTGCAATTTGGTTATCTCATAATCCAATTAGGCTTGATCAAATCAAATCCATGTCCAGTCAAATTAAATCTAATTTAATTAGACTTGATGCAAGCTCCATTGCTTAATGAAATTGAGTCAATTAGCAATCTAATTACTAATTAATCCTCCTATAACTCACTAACTCTTTAGTGAGTTACTTAGTTGTAACCTTTGCATTGGATTAATAATCAATCAAATTGATAATTAAATTCTATCACGATTCATAATCGTAATTCAACCATCTGATCAGTCAAAAGTCTATTTATGTGTGATCCCATAGGTTCTATTCTATCTAATAATAAGATATGTTATGATCTCTATCACAATATCATTAAAACTCCTTTCAATGAGTTGGAACCATTCCAATTCTATCCATTAAGGATCATCGATCATCGAGATGATGCTCGTGGGTCTCACAATCTATCAGTGACACCTAGCAATATGTAGTGGCAATCCAACAGAATAAAAGATGATGAACTTCTAGGTGTAGTTAACATATGATATAGTTCCTCTATCGTGAGTCCCGACTAGATGGAAGGTCATGGATGAATCATCCAACCTCATCATCGGTCATATGATAGATTGAATTAGCTCAAGTCTATGTATGATTCTCATAAAAACTCTTTTTCATTAATCACACTGCTATGGTCATAGACTTAAGGACTCAGCTTCTTAAATCCCATAGGACTACTCCCTTCTGCTAGGGTCGATAGATTCTTTTTAGGTGCGCACCCTACTCTTACAGTAGATCACTTATCATCAACATCCACTATAAAGACTCATTGAGTCAATATTTATGTGTAGTCAAACTCCGACAGCCTCACTGCAAGCGGCTATAGCACCGTAAGTCAAAGGACCAGTCACACTACTGCAGCATCGAGAAAGTCACTAACGAGTGAGCAGACATCCATGTGACCTCGTGTTGGTCACACTTAGTGCTAGTTATTCTCTAACAACTATCTGTACTTTTTTTCCAGTGTCACTACACTGTAGATTCGTGACTCATCTGTCCGAAGGAAGCGATCTATGCATCAATCTATCTAGATCAATCACCTTCCCCACGATGATCCTACGATCGGGAGCAATTTAAGAATTAACCATTAATGACACATGTCTTAAATTTTTAACTCTTTGAGAATATGTGTCATCATCTTGTTAATCCTTTGGATGATTCATTGACACATAAAATATGAATGATAATATAAATATCCAATAAGTGCAAAACTATATCCTAATAATATGATATGTGTTAGTCAAGATTGACTTTTAGGACATACATCCAACATGAAGATCTATAGAGATAAATCTAAAATATTGCTTGGATTATCTCAGTTGATGTACATTGATACTGTGCTAAAAAGGTTCAGCATGAAAAATTTTAAGAAAGGCTATCTTCCGATAGGCCAAGAAATTTCTCTCTCGAAGAGTAATTATCCGACAACTCCTCAAGAGAAAGAGTGTATGAATAGAATTTCATATGCTTCAATAGTGAGATCTATTATGGATGCCATGACATATACATGATCGGACGTGGCATACTCATTAGGGGTAGTGAGCAGATACCAATCTGATCCAGGTGAGAACCACTGGAAGGTCGTAAAGGCCATCCCTAAGTATTTGAGAAATACTAAGGATCAGTGGCTTATCTATGGAGAATCCGACTTAAAACTTGAGGAATTTACAAACTTTAGTTTTCAGTCAGATCATGATGATAGCAAGAGCATGTCGGAATATATTTATACCCTTAATGGTGAAGTGATCTGCTGGAAGAGTTTCAAGCAGCACACTGTGACTGACCTACTTGCGAGGCGAAATATATTGTGGCATCTGATGCTGCGATGAAAACTGTGTGGTTATGAAAGTTTGTCAACGAGCTTAGAGTGGCACCCTCCCTTGATGGCCTCGTCTTGTCATACTGCGATAGCACTGGCGCCATTACTCAAGTGAAGAAATCGAAGTCACATCAGCGGACCAAGCATATTTTGCATCGCTACCACCTAGTCCAAAAGATCATGGATCGAGGTGATGTCGAGCTTCAGAAGATCGACAGAAAGAAAAATCTAGCCGACCCATTTTCTAAAGCCCTCGGTGTCAAAGAGTTCGAAGACTATAAATCAAAGATAGGCATACGATATTGTACCGATTGGCTTTAGTCCAAGTGAAAGTTGTTGGAAACTATGTCCCAAAGTCAATCGTTAGTCTGTTGACGGTTGAGCTTATTATTATAATTATATATAAATTATTAAATTAATAAATATTTTTTACTTTTTTCATCATTGTGTACATCTTATTTTGAACTCCTGTTATGTGATGAAGTCCTTAGGACTATTTGATTCGATAGAGGAGGATATATCGTTATCCTTAAACCTTATGTTCACAACCAAATGATATACTATTATTAGAATGATAGCTATATCAAGTATAGGTCAGTATATGCCATGTACGTTGATTGTCTTCTTAATCAAAGAGTGTGGAGATACTGGCATGGCATGCAAGTGAGATGTACGAGTACATCTCACTGAATGTGACCAACTGCTAAAAGCTCTGCTGTCAAGAGTAGCTCATGATGGATATGGGTATAAGTGTCTCTCTGATCTGAAATCACCACGGTGACTTGCAAGCAACTCATTGTGCATTGGTGTCAGACTCTCTAAATTTTTGAGCACAGTCAAATACTTGAGAAGTTGGTGTGTGAGTCAAGATAGAATTGACCCCTCCGAATAAGAGTTAATGTATAAGTGTGTTTCAATTCAGTAAAACCTCGATCGGGATAATCCATGTGATAGATTTTGAAAATTGAAATACAATATGGATGACTATATCAGGGTTGACAGTTAAACCCTAGGTCACCTTGAGCATTTGGATCAAAGAGATAAATTATACGGTAACTATATGCCAATAGATTCTTGAATGATGCTTTGCAATCTTTCGACCTATCCAGACGTTGGGGATCATTGCTAGATGGTCACTTTGATTAGTATAGAAAGATTATTTCTATACTACTAGCTTAGGTTTGAACCTATGGGGTCATACTCAAAAAAAATTTTTGATTGATCATATGGCTGATGGACGATTAAGAATTGTTCTAGAATAAAACAGTCAATTCGATTGTGATTAACCCTGTATAAAAGTTACTGTAAATCAATTCACTAATTGTTGGTGAATTATAGGAGGATTGATTAGTAATTAAATTTTTAATTAGCTCAATTTGATTGAACATTGAGGTTTGGATCAAATCTAGTTGAATTGGATTCAATTTAGTTTGATCCTATTAGGTTATAAGATGACCTAATCACTAAGGATGTTCGATTCCTGATTTGATCATGACTTGAGCTTGATTAATTTTTGATTTGATTAAAATTTAATTAAAACTATTTGCTACATAATTAGATTAGATTTAGTGATCCAATTAGGTCTAACCTAGTTTAGTTGGGTTAAGAATCTAATTGGATGAAAAAATAATTCGAATTCAAATCCCTTGCACCTCCTTTCTCTGCGTCCTCTTATTCTTCATGCAAAAAAAAATTTTTATATGAATTTTTCTCATACCCAAAAGCTTTTCTATATCTACATCTGATTTTTTTTAAATTTGAAATTGGTTGGTTTAAATTTGAGTTCAAATAGGTTTGAATTTGAATGAAAACCTAGAGTTCAAATTGAGTTGGTTTCTTCTCTTCACGCCATCACCTTTTTCCATGCATAAAGTATTTTTGCGTGAGATTCTTTATACTATTCTGATGTTGGTCAATCCTTCTCTGAGTTCATAAGATGAAGATAAAGTTTGATTCAAAATTTAATTCAAATTTGATTTGAATTGGTGATAAAGATCAACTAATGTTTGAAATTGAACCGAAACTATCTTTTTCTTATCCTTATCTTCCATGGGATGCCACCCTTAAGAAGGGATTAGTTTTATACAAGATTAGAAGTAATTTTTGGCATGAGAACCTTGAGAGTTGGGGTGTAAAAAGTTGAGAGTGGGTTGGGATTTCGTGCGCGAGAAATAGCGGAAGTGTTCTTCCTTTTGGGCGTGAGGTGTAGGGTCTAAGGTTTTAACTTTAGATTTTGTGAGAAGAAAAATACAAGAGTGAGTCTTGTTCAATCTCCCACACTATCATCTCCTTATAAAACTTTTACTTCTGATCTGGAGGAGTCTGAGAGATCCGAAGAAGGAAGCTTGGATCAGCCATCTAGAGCCTTTGACATGAGCTAGCACTTCTGTGAAGGAAGATCTGATCAGGGGTTTGAGTGGATGATCTATAGAGACCAGACGATCTGTGTAGCTGCTTGATATCTGTGAGAGCTTTGTACCATACCTACCAGTAGTGGAGATCATCAACCCCTAAAAAGGTGATGAGTTCTGAACTCAATCAACGTGATCTAAAGATTAGATTAGATTTAGTGCATTGATGTGATCGATGCAGTTTTTTATTTTATATCAGATTTTATATGTAAATTTTTTACGTCATAGATCCTTAACAGTGGTTTAGATCTAATCTGAGGCATGTTTAAAAGATTAAAGTGTTTAATCTTTTATTTTTTTATTGTAAAAATTTAAAATTACATGCTTTGAACTACCCATTTTTCCTTCACTTTTATACAGGGTTTTGAAGAAGTTAGAGGGTTAAGGGAAGGTGAGATTACTCTCCAGATCGGTAATGGAGCAAGGGTTGCTGTTGTGGCCATCGAGACCTACCCTCTACGATTACCATTAGAAATTAGTTTAATTTTGAAAGACTGCTATTATGTACCTATAGCCAGTAGAAATTTAATTTTTATATCTATACTGGCATAGGATAACTATAATTTTAATTTTAATAAAGATATGTGTGTAATTTATTTTAAAAATAAAGTTATTGCACGTGCTTTCTTGATTGATGATCTTTATCATTTGCATATGGATGTGAGTGTTAACATTAACGAGCAAACTATGAATGCTATAGGGTCTAAGAGACTTAGAGATAGGATTAGCCAAAAGTATCTATGACACCTTAGGCTAGGCCATATAGGAGAGGACAGACTCAACAAATAGAACAAAGATGGTCTTCTCGGGCCATTAACTTTCGAGTCTTATCCGATTTGTGAGTCCTGTCTTCAAAGAAAAATGGCTAAGCCACCCATTGTGGGATAAGAGAAAAGGGCCATTGAGATATTAGCTCTGGTACATACTAACGTATGTCGTCCATTCGATGTATAAGTCAGGGGTGGCTATGTCTACTTCATAATTTTTATTGATGATTATTCACGGTATGATTTTGTGTATTTGATGCATCGTAAGTCTAAAATCTTTAAAAAATTCATAGAGTTCAGACATAAAGTAAAAAAATAGATCAAAAAATCTATAAAGATTCTTCGATCAGATCGAGGAGGAGAATATCTTAGCAGAGAATTTTGGACCTATCTCAAAGATAATGATATAGTCTCACAGTGGACATCTCCAAGGATACCTCATCTCAACGAGATATCCGAAAGGAGGAATTGGATCCTACTAGATATGGTCCGGTCCATGATGAGCTTCACAGACCTTCCTATCTTTCTCTAGGGATATGCACTACTTTCTATAATTCATCTTTTCAATCGAATTCTCTCTAAATCTATTCCTACCACTCCATACGAGTTATGGCATGGTAAGAAGCCAGCTCTTGGGTACCTTAAGATTTGGAAATATCTGGCTCATGTCAAGCGACAGTAGGCGGACAAGTTAAAGGCTAGATCTTTTAGGGCTAACTTTATAGGGTATCCTAAGAAAATCATGAGATACTACTTTTATCTCTTTGAGGATTACAATGTGATTGTGAGCCATCATGCCATCTTCTTGAAAAAAAAATTTATCCAAAATAGAGGCAGTGGTAGGAGGATTGAGCTCAAAGAGAAGGTCTCTGGAGAGTATCAAGTCCAAAAATCTGAATCCAGTAGTGAGCTAGTAGATGTAGTACCTCCTCTACCTTGTAGATCAGTAGGATCTCCTGTCCTCTTGAAAGATGCTCAAGTATTCTTACAGAGAATCTAGAGGAAGCATTCCTTATGGGAGATAGGGACATTAGGAATGATCCCAGGACTTACAATGAGGCGATGTTAGATATTAACTCCAAAAAATGGATGGAAGCGATGAAGTCAGAAATTGACTCTGTGCATTCCAACCAGATTTGGTCCTTAGTAGATCCATCTGAAGGTATTGTACCTATTGGATGTAAATAGATTTTATAAAAGAAAGATTGGATCGGATGGTAAGGTAGAGATCTATAAAGCAAGGCTGATTGCGAAAGGTTATAGTCAACGCGAAGGCATTGACTATCATGAAATCTTTTCATTCGTGGCCATACTAAAATCCATCTACAATCTGCTTGTGATTGTAGCTTTTCATGATTATGAAATTTGAAAGATGGATATGAAAACTACCTTCCTAAATGGATATCTTGAGGAAGATATTTATATGGAGTAGTCTTTAGATTTTACATCCAGTGATAGTGATCATAAGGTCTGCAAGCTGCAAAAGTCCATATATGGACTCAAGCAAGCATCCGGAGTTGGAACACTCATTTTAATGATGTGAACAAAATATTTGATTTCATTAAAAATGAGGAGGAGCCATATGTGTACAAAAAGGTCAGTGAGAGCATTGTTACATTCCTCATATTGTATGTGGATGACATCCTCTTGATTAGAAATGATATTTTCATGCTGACATCGGTCAAAATATGGTTGTCAAAAGAATTCGCCATGAAAGATCTAGGAGAAGCTTCTTACATTCTTGGTATAAAGGTCTATAGGGATAGATCTAAGAGAATGATAGGACTGTTACAGCGAATGTACATAGAGAAGGTGCTGAAGTGGTTCAGCATAGAAAACTCCAAGAGGAGACTCTTGCCCCTTAGATATGGCATTCATCTCTCTAAGAAAATATATCCTAACACACCAGAGGAGACCGAATGCATGAGCAAGATCCCTTATACTTCGGTAATAGGAGGTCTCATGTATGCCATGTTATATACACAACCTGATATAGCCCTTACCGTGAGTATCACGAGCAGATATTAGATAAATCCAGATGAAGAACGCTACATTACTGTGAAAAATATCTTTAAGTACTTAAACAAGACTAAGGATTTGTTCTTAATCTTTGATGGAGGATTGGAGCTGAAAATGGAGGGATACACCGATTCGGTCCTCATGACTGATGTTGATGATAGAAAGTCTACATCGGGGTATAACTTTTTGTATAATGGATGATCAGTTAGTTAGAAGAGTTCCAAACAGCCGGTCATTGTAGATTCGACCATGGAAGTAGAGTACATCGCTACCTCTGAAGCTGCTAAGAAAGCCTTTTAGTTTAAAAAGTTCATTGTGGAGCTGGGTGTGATGCCATCAGATGGCATTGCACTGCACTACGATAACAACGATGCTATAGCTCTCGCTAAAGAGCCCAGGTCTCACCAGAAGTCCAAGTATATAGAGCGACGGTTCCACATCATATGCGAATACCTCGAGAAGAAGTTTGTCGAGGTGCTTAGAGTCAACTCTGTTGGGAATAGTGTCCCAAAGTCAATCATCAGCCTGTTGACGGTTGTGCTCTTTCCTGTATTAGTATATGAATTATAAATAAATAAAAGTTATTTTGATATTTTTCATCATAAATTGTTTCATCTTCTAATGAACTCCTATGTTGTGGTGAAGTCCTTAGGACTATTTAGACTCAACAAAGGAGGATTTGTTATTTTGTCCTTAAACCTGTTCGTGACCAAATGATACGTTGTTACCAAGGATAATAATGTTTATCAAGCATAGGTCATTGTGTGCCATATGGGTTGGTTGTCCTCTTAACCAAGGAGTGTGGAGACACTGGTATAGCATACAGGTGAGATGTAAGGGTACATCTGCACTGAACGTGACCGACTCCAGAGCTTTTTCTGCTGTCAAGATTTGCTCTAATGGGATATAGGTATAACTTTCCTTCCGACCTAAGACTGCCACAGTGACTTGCAAGCAACTCACTGTACTTAGGCACTGGACTACCTAAATTTCTAATTCAGTGACGGAAGACTGTTGGGTGTAGTCAAGTACTTGACTTGTCGGTGCGTGTGTCAAGATGGGATTGACCACTCCAGTTCAAGAGCTGTGTACAATCATGTTTTAATTTAGTAAAATCTTGGCCAGGATAGTCCTAGTGAGGAGTCACAGGACTGTTTGAGTTGAGCATGATTTGGATGATCTGATCAGGGTTGACAGTTTAACCCTGAGTCGTCCTATACACAGGGGTCAAAAGGGATGAATTATACAGTAACCATATTCGTGTAGGTTCTGAATATTGCGATTGCGACTATTCGACCTATCCAGAAATCAGGTACCATTGCTAGATGGTCACTTTTATTAGTATAGGAATTGGTTCCTATGCTACTGGCTTAGGTTCGAACCTGCGGAGTCACACACATTAGAGGTTCTTATCTGATCTGATGGCTGGTGAAGAGACCCACTGGACTGGGACTTTTCGACCAAGAGTCCTAATGCTTGGGGACTCTGAGTCCTACATATCTGGCACTCTGTGATCGAGAATCAAGATTCTCTGATCATGAGTTTCATATATTTTGGGTACCGGGGTCAAGAGTCCCACTGGTTTGGGACTCTTCGATCAAGGTTTCATATCGATGGACTTTGATGCCTGATTGCCCATCGAATTTGGACTCAGTATTTATAAGAGATTTAATTAGTGATTTGATCACTAATTAACTCAATTTTATTGAGTAATTATTTTTGGATCAAGTCCAATTGAATTGAATTCAGTTGGGTTTGACCCGATTAGGTTAAGAGTTGACCTAATCGCCAAGGTGGTTTGGTCCCTGATTTGATCAGGGGTTGGGCTTAGTCAATTCCTGATTTGATTAAAATTTTATTGAGCCTAATTAAGCCTAATTTTGTTAGGTTTAACTTAGTCTAATTGTGCCTAACCTATTTTAATAAGGTTAGTTCAATTAGGTTGATTTAATATTTGAAACCACCTTGACTTATCTCCCTGCGCCACCTCACCTCACCTGCACCTATTTGAATTCATGAGAAACAAGTTCTCATGAATTTTCTCCCATGCAGAAGCCTTCTCATGCCCCTCTTATGTGTGCCATTTTGAGTGGATAAAGATGGTTGGTTGGCCATTCAAATTCAAATGATGTTTGAATTTGAATGGGCAACTAATCTCATGAGCCACCTTATCCACTTGTGCGCCACTTACTCTACATGAGAAAAAGTTTCTCGTGTAAATTCTCCATGCACAAAGAACCCATGCCCCCTTCTTCTCATGCCAAGAGTGGATAAAGATTGATTGGTTGGCATTTGAATTCAAATTCGATTTGAATTCAAGTGAGCAACCACCTAGCTTTATCCTCTCACGCGGTGAAGATGCAGTCTAGCAGTCTTTACTATTTTAAAAAGGGAAGAGAAGGTGGGGTGTGTACATGACTTTCTTAGAGAAAGGGTGGCGTGAGAAAGGGCCTCTGCATGAGAAAAGAAAAGAAAAGAAGAGAAAAGAAAAGAAGAGAGAAAGGGCGCAGGGTCATCTGTGAGTACCCTAGGGTTTCTGCCTAGGGTTCGGGAAGTGAGAAGGTGAGCTACGAGTGTCGTGAGCCCACCAAACTTCAGAAAAAGCTTCATCAATCTCTCAAGTTCCTTTGCTGATGATTTGGAGCATCTGAGGAGTCGACAGACTCCGATCGAAGGAGTTCGATCAGCATCGGCCATCGAAAGGTTCTGCGATGAACTAGCATTCGTGAGGAGCCGATCAGACCGGAAGCTTCGTATGGATGATCCACGGAGGTCAGACATACTGTGTGGCTGTATTGCGATAATCAGACCATCCTGACGGTGATCAGACTGCGGCAATCGACTACCTGCACGAAGGTAATGTGCTCTGAACACATTACAGTAAAATATTTACTGTAAAATTCAAAATTTTAAATTTAAATGCATGCTATATATATCATATTTAGATCCTTGTGTAAGATTAATATATGTTAATTAATTAGATTAATTCATAATTTTCACTGTAAAATTATAATTTTGAAAAAATTTTAAAATTATCATTTTATCCCTGCACTGAAATTTCAACAAATGATATCAGAGTGAGGTTCTAAAATATGATATACCTTTGCATGCATAGATTAAGTACTAATCTAAAAGTTTAAATTTAAAATTTAAATTTGAAATTTGAAATTCAAAATTTGAAATTTGAAATTTGAAATTTGAAATTTAAAATTCAAAATTCAAAATTCAAAAATTTGAAATTCAAAATTCAAAATTTGAAATTTATTTGAAATTTCAAATTTGAAATTCAAAATTTAAAATTCAAAATTTGAAATTCAAAATTTTAAAATTTGAAATTTATTTGAAATTTGAAATTCAAAATTTAAAATTTAAAATTTGAAATTTGAAATTTAAATTTTGAAATTGATATATTTAGATATACTTGATCCAAATAGCAAGTAGTCTAATTGGGTTGGTTGCCATGGTCGTCTGGTCATAGGAGAAAAGTAGGGTTTAAAGGCCCTCTCCTCCCATTCGATGGGGTTCTCCTATGGTGGTAGGGGTGCCGAGCGATTATATCCCATACAGACGAAGCAGCGAAAGAACTTAATTATAAGGGTTCAATTGTGAAATTTATCATGAATGTGTTAGATTAGATCTAAAGGAATATTCATGATTTATTTTGATTGAGTTATTTTCTGTTATGTAATTAGTAATAAGATTGCTGTTTATGAAATGTGCTGATCCGTTTGTGAAATGAGTCAACACATTTGGTGAATAGAAAATAAAACCTTTCAAATTTGAAAATTATTTTTGAAATATCAAATCCTGACCCATCAGCCCTAATACTTAATTAAAAAAATTAAGTGTTGTCTAGTTGGTTTAGAATTGTGAATTAAGATCTAAGACAATTGCATAAACTTGTGGGTCAATGGGTTAGATGGATTAGGTCCATAATTGGGTTAGACCTAAGGTTAGCTTAAAGAAATGGACTAAATTAGAGTAATTGGTCAAATCTAATCAAAAGTTGAATTAGATTAGGTCAAGGACACTCTAGACTCAATTCCAATAGTTGTAGTTGAATGGGTCCATGTCTTTAACTAGATCAAGATGGACTTAATTCATGGCTACGCGGTGGAACCCTATTTACTAAGTTGATCAAATTAAAACTAATGAATCGGTTGGTGTCTAAGGTAAGTTCGGCAGTCTGACCAGTGGTTTTTAACTAGGAGCTACTCGCATTGATTCGATCTCTGACGAGTTAATGGCATATCCCTTTCACTGATCTCACTTACCTGGCCAACCTGGTGAGTTAGGTTTTGATTAGATCACTTGGTGATTAGGACTCACCCATGTCATTAGGTAAATTAGTGTGATTGATTTAGGTGCTCCTAATGCTGGCTTTAATTAAATCCTTTTTAATTTGACTTGGTGAGGATTGAAATTGGCTGATCAATTTCTTCTCTTCTATCCTTTAATAAAATCCTAAAAAATTATTAGGTCCCTAAAAATAATTATGTTATATGATAACTAAGTCATAGCCTCCCATTAAGTGAGTGATAATGAGTCCATTAGTTTAATAATCACTGAAGGCCCAAAGGCCTGGTGCTTATTGACTAATGGAATTATCATTCATAATATGATAATTTGGTTGAATCTTTCTGATAGTGGTCAGATTGGCCGGCCAAAGTTGGGTTTGATCATTTATTGGTCAGATTCATCAAATCAAGTCATGTTAATAGTTAGACCTAACTAGATCTTTTCAGTGGAAGCCAAAGCCTACTGATTAGGTTCTGGGGCAAAATAAATTACTAGAAGTTGTTTAGAGAAACAACTGGTTATGAACCTACCCATAAATGCACATGGATTGACCAACCAAAGTTTGGCTCGTGTGTGGTCTGTGTAGATTCTAGTACCCACTAAAAAATTAAAGTAATTCCTCGAATTGGAGGTTGAGGCTACCAGTTCGCAAAAATACTGAGAGAAACTTTAGACTAAAGTCCAAGTCTTTAGTATTAATAATTTATATACTAATAAAGGTCTGGTTTTTCTTTATGCACCTATGGCCACTATCCTGTTGCTCCGATCATTATTAGATAATGACAAGCTCATGGGATCTAATTTCGATAGCTGGTATCGAAAATTAAAAATCATCCTTAAGCATGAGCGGATGCTTTATGTAGTAACGGATCCGGCACCTGAAGAGCCAGTCTCGAATGCTAGAGAGACGGTCCGAGACACTTACCAGAAGTGGCTCAACGACCGCACCATCGTTCGGTGCACAATGCTGGCGGCAATGAATGATGAGTTCAATCGCAGGTTCGAGAACGCCCAGCCACAGGAGATGCTTCAAATGTTGAACGACTCCTTTGGCACGCCTGACGATGTTGAAAGGCACAACACTAGTTATGCTATTTTCAATGCTCAGATGAGGGACGGGGCTTCAGTCACTGATCATGTACTGTACATGATCGAAATGATTGAGCGCCTAAGTAAACTGTGCTTTCCCTTGTACGAGCAGCTCGGTAAGGATGCGATCTTTAATTCTTTGCCCAAGTCCTTCCTCTCCTTCCTTACTCATTTTCGGATGACAAAGCCTACAGTGAACTACCACGGCTTGTTGGGGTTGCTGCAGAACTTTGAGAAGGACCACTAGCTTCCTAAGGAGTCGGTGAATATTGTGGGAGGGTCTTCTTCTGGTCGTCGATCCTTTGAGAAAGGGAAGAAGAACAAGAAGAAGAAGAATAAGAAGGTGCGGCCGCATGCTGGGACGTCTGCACAGGGTCAGACCAAGAAGCGCAAGCCCGACTTGAGCCAGACGGAGTGCTTCTTTTGCAAGAAGCAGGGGCACTGGAAGAGGAATTATCCTCTATACATTGCCTCCCTGGACCCGAACAGGCTGAAGAAAAAGTAAGATAATTATATGATAACACCTTGCAACTTTTTTATTTGTGATACTACTACCTGGGTATTGGATACCGAAAGCTCTTATCATATCTGTAATTCGATACAGGGTCTGCAGGTCAGTAGGAGATTTGATGAAGGCGAGAGGTTCCTGAACGTTGGAGATGGAAGCAAAGTTTCAGTTCTAGCTTTAAGAATCATGAACCTTGTAATCAACTCTCGTAATGTAATTCTGAGTGAATGTCACTATTATCTAAGTTTTTTATTAAATATTATTTTTATAGGCCTTTTGGCCATGTACAGTTATGAATTTTTAATAAAAATAAATATTTGTAATATCATTTTGAATGGTGTTACAATATTTGTTGGATAACTAAATAATAAAATTTACTTACTATCACAGCCTGTTAATATGGTTCAAACCTCCGATAAATATCCTAGAATGGATAATATGTCAGAAGTCTACCTTTGGTACTGTAGGTTAGGTCATATCAATAAGAACAGGATAAACAGATTGGCTCAAGAAGAAATTTTTGAAGTTGGTGATTGTAAATCACTTCCAACCTGTGAGTCCTGTCTTCTTGGAAAGATGACCAAATCACCTTTTACTGGAAAAGGTGAGTGAGCCAATGAACTCTCGGGTCTGATACATTCTGATGTATGTGGACCCATGAGCTCAAGTGCAAGAGGTGGATATTTCTACTTCATAACCTTCACAGATGACCTATCGAGGTATGGATATGTCTACTTAATGAAGCATAAGTCGGAGTCGTTTGAAATGTTCAAACTATTTCGAAATGAGGTAGAAAAATAAACTGAGAAGTGTATTAAAACTCTTCGATCGGATCGAGGAGGTGAATACCTTTCCAATGAGTTTCTGACATATCTTGAAGAGAATGGGATTCTCTCTCAGTGGACTCCTCCTGAAACACCACAGTATAATGGTGTGTCTGAAAGGAGGAATCGAACCTTGTTGGACATGGTTCGATCCATGATGGGGTTTGCTGGTCTACCGATCTCCCTCTGGGGATATGCACTCGAATCGGCTTGTTACCTTCTAAATAGGGTTCCGAGTAAGCCTGTAACCAAAATGCCATATGAGATATGGGGATGTCCGGCTTATGTTAAACGTTTAATTACGGACAAGCTTGGACCTAAGTCTGACAAGTGTTATTTCATAGGGTATCCAAAAGAAATCAAAGGGTATTATTTTTACCTAGCTGATGAGCATAAGGTGTTTGTCAACCTTAAGGCAATCTTTTTGAAAAAGAAGTTCTTTGGTGAAGGGACTGTTGCCTTTAAGGTCGAACTTGAGGAAGTTTGATAGGTGAAAAAACTGACACAAGTTACTGAACCTGAACCGAATTTGGTTAGATCAGATCTGGAGCCCATTGTTCCTACACCCTTAAGGCGGTCTGGTAGAGTACCACGTCAACCAGACAGATACTATGGTTTCTTGGTCCGGAACGGCGATCCTGTCGAACTTGATGAAAATGATGAGAATCCGATCACCTACATGGATGCAATGCAGAGATCTGACTCTAAGAAATGGCTAGAGGCCATGAAATTCGAAATGGAGTCCATAAAGGTCAACGATGTGTGGACATTGGTTGACCCACCCAAAGGAGTAAAATCCATAGGGTGTAAGTAGGTCTTCAAGAGGAAGAGAGGCACAGACGGAAAGGTGGAGACCTATAAAGCCCATCTGGTTGTCAAGAAATATTATCAATGTTATGGTATAGACTATGATGAGATATTTTCTCCTGTGGCAATGCTCAAATCCATTTAGATTTTGCTTCGATAGCTCCCTATCTGGACTATGAAATCTGGCTAATGGATGTGAAGACAGCTTTCCTAAATGGAGAGCTGGACGAAGAGGTGTATATGATACAACATGAAGGGTTCACATCCACAGATGAGTCTAAGGTGTGCAGGCTACAGAGGTCCATTTATGGACTTAAGCAGGCATCCCGAAGTTAGAACATACGTTTTGATAGGATGATCAAGATGTATGGCTTCGTTAAGAATGGAGAAGAGCCCTGCATTTATAAGTGGGCTAATGGTCTAGTAGTGATATTTCTTGTATTGTATGTGGATGACATTCTCTTAATCGAGAATGATGTTCCTGCATTACAGGGAATAAAGATTTGACTGTCATCACAGTTCTCCATGAAGGATCTAGGAGAAGCTTCCTACATTCTAGGGATGAGGATCTATAGGGATAGATCTAAAAGGTTGCTTGGTTTATCCCAGTCTACGTACATTGATACTATGCTGAAGAGGTTCAGCATGAAGAATTTTAAGAAAGGCTATCTACCGATAGGCCATAAAATTTCTCTCTTGAAGAGGGATTGTCCGACAACACCTCAAGAGACAGAGCGTATGGGTAGAATTCTATATGCTTCGATAGTAGGATCTATCATGTACGCCATGACATGTACATGATCAGATGTGGCATACTCACTAGGGGTAGTGAGTAGATACCAATCTGATCCAGGAGAGAATCACTGGAAGGTTGTTAAAATCATCCTGAAGTATTTAAGAAATACTAAGGACCAGTGGCTTGTTTATGGTGAATCGAACTTGAGTCTTATGGAGTTTACAGACTCCAGTTTTTAGTCTGATCATGATGATAGCAAGAGTATGTCGGGATTTATTTTTATCCTTAATGGTGGGGCTGTCTGCTGGAAGAGTTTCAAGCAGCACATTGTGGCTGATTTAGTTTGCGAAGCAGAATATGCCGCTGCATCACATGCTGCCAAAGAAGCATTGTGGCTGAGAAAATTTATCATCGAACTCAGAGTAGCATCCTCCCTTGTTGGTCCAGTTCTGCTCTATTGTGACAGTTCTGGAGCCATTGCTCAGGCGAAGGAACCGAAGGCACACCAGTGGACGAAGCATATTCTGCACCGCTACCATCTCATCCTGAAAATCATAGATCGAGGTGACGTCGACCTTCAGAAGATCGACGAAAAGGAGAATCTAGCTGACCCATTCACTAAAGTCATTGCAGTGAAGGAGTTCGATGACTTCAAGTCGAAGATGGGTATTAGATACTACACCGATTGGCTTTTGGCCAAGTGGGAGATTGTTGGGAATAGTGTTTCAAAGCCAATCGTTAGCCTGTTGACGGTTGTGCTCTTTTCTGTATTAGTATATAAATTATAAATAAATAAAAATTATTTTGATATTTTTTATCACAAATTGATTCATCTTCTAATGAACTCCTGTGTTGTGGTGAAGTCCTTAGGACTATTTAGGCTCAACAAAGGAGGATTTGTCGTTTAGTCCTTAAACCTATTCACGACCAAATGATACCTTATTACCAAGGTCAACAATATTTATCAAGCATAGATCGTTGTGTGCCATATGGGTTGGTTGTCCTCTTAACCAAGGAGTGTGGAGATACTGGTATGGCATATAGGTAAGATGTAAGGGTACATCTGCACTGAACGTGACCGACTCTGAAGCTTTTTTTGCTGTCAAGATTTGCTCCGATGGGATATGGGTATAACTGTCCTTTCATCCTGAGACTGCCACAGTGACTTGCAAGCAACTCACTGCACTTAGGCACTGGACTACCTGAATTTCTAATTCAATGATGGAAGGCCGCTGGGTGTAGTCAAGTACTTGACTTGTCGGTGCGTGTGTCAAGATAGGATTGATCACTCCAGTTCAAGAGCTGTGTACAGTCATGTTTCAATTTAGCAAAATCTTGGCCAGGATAGTCCTAGTGAGGAGTCACAGGACTGTTTGAGTTGAGCATGATTCGGATGATCTGATCAGGGTTGACAGTTTAACCCTGAGTCATCCTATACACAGGGGTCAAAAGGGATGAATTATATAGTAACCATATTCGCGTAGGTTCTGAATGTTGCGATTGTGACTATTCGATCTATCCGGATATCGGGTACCATTGCTAGATGGTCACTTCGATTAGTACAGAAATTGATTCCTGTGCTACCGACTTAGGTTCGAACCTGTGGAGTCACACACATTAGAGGTTCCTATCTGATCTGATGGCTGGTGAAGAGTCCCACTGGACTGGAACTCTTCGACCAAGAGTCCTAATGCTTGGGGACTCTGAGTTCTATGTGTTTGGGACTCTGTGATTGAGAATCAAGATTTTCTGATCATGAGTTTCACATATTTTGGGTATCGAGGTCAAGAGTCCCACTGGTTTGGGACTCTTCGATCAAGATTTCATATCGATGGACTTTGATGTCCGATTGCCCATCGAATTTGGACTCAGTATTTATGAGAGATTTAATTAGTGATTTGATCACTAATTAACTTAATTTGATTGAGTAATTATTTTTGGATCAAGTCCAATTGAATTGGATTCAGTTGGGTTTGACCCGATTAGGTTAAGAGTTGACCTAATCGCCGAGGTGGTTTGGTCCCTGATTTGATCAGGGGTTGGGCTTAGTCAATTCCTGATTTGATTAGAATTTTATTGAGCCTAATTAAGCCTAATTGTGTTGGGTTTAACTTAGTATAATTGTGCCTAACCTATTTTAATAAGGTTGGTTCAATTAGGTTGATTTAATATTTGAAACCACCTTGACTTATCTCCCTACGCCACCTCACCTCACCTGTGCCTATTTGAATTCATGAGAAATAAATTCTCATGAATTTTCTCTCACGCAGAAGCCTTCCCATGCCCCTCTTATGTGCATCATTTTGAGTAGATAAAGATGGTTGGTTGGTCATTCAAATTCAAATGATGTTTGAATTTGAATGGGCAACTAATCTCATGCGCCACCTTATCCACTTGTGCGCCACTTACTCTACATAAGGAAAAATTTTTTGTGTAAATTCTCCATGCACAAAGAACCCACATCCCATTCTTCTCATGCCAAGAGTGGATAAAGATTGGTTGGTTGGCATTTGAATTCCAATTCGATTTGAATTCAAGTGAGCAACCACCTAGCTTTATCCTCTCACGCGGTGAAGATGCGGTAAAGATGTGGTCTTGCACTGTTTTAAAAAGGGAAGAAAAGGTGGGGCATGTACACAACTTTCTTAGAGAAAGGGTGGCATGAGAAAGGGCCTCTACGTGAGAAAAGAAAAGAAAAGAAGAGAAAAGAAAAGAAGAGAGAAAGGGTGCAGGGTCATCTGTGAGTACCCTAGGGTTTCTGCCTAGGGTTCGAGAAGTGAGAAGGTGAGCTACGAGTGTTGTGAGTCTACCAAACTTCAGGGAGAGCTTCATCAATCTCTCAAGTTCTTTTGCTGACGATCTAGAGCATCTGAGGAGTCGGCAGATATCGATCGAAGGAGTTCGATCAGCATCAGCCATCGAAAGGGTTCTGTAACGAACTAGCATTCGTGAGGAGTCGATCAGATCGAGAGCTTCATGTAAATGATCCACAGAGGTCAGACATACTGTGTGACTGTATTGCGATGATCAGACCATCTCGATGGTGATCAGACTATGGCGATCGACTACCTGCATGAAGATAATGTGTTCTGAACACATAACAGTAAAATATTTACTGTAGAATTTGAAATTTCAAATTTAAATGCATGCTATATATATCATATTTAGATCCTTGTGTAGAGTTAATACATGTTAATTAATTAGATTAATTAATAATTTTTACTATAAAATTATAATTTTGAAAAAGTTTTAAAATTACCGTTTTACCCTTGCACTGAAATTCCAACAGACTGCATAGAACGTGATGGACCAGCTGACCAAGTCTCTCAGCTAGTAGAAAATCGAAGCTCACTTTGAGAAGATGGGTCTTAGGTATATAGCCAATTGGCTTTAGATCAAGTGAGAGTTTGTAGATAAGTGCCCTAGAAGCTAATTATTGACTGACATATTTTATATTTTCAAGATATACCTTTGTACTTATAATATTTTTATATAAATAAAGGCTAATTTTTATTTTCAATCATATTTATGTATCCATGATTTATCCAAAAAATTAATAAAAATAATTTTGTATATTCTCAAGGTGTTAAAAATTTGAGATGTACATTAATTAGTAGTTAGTTCCTAAATGCTCGTGATCAAAGAATCGTCATGGATGACAGTGATCAATCCATTTAAAGATCGATGCATGGATCACTTTCTTTCTGAATAGATGAGTCTCGAATCTGCAGTGTAAGGATACTGAGGTAAGAATGCAGGTGGTTGTTAGAAAACAACATGCACTGAGTGTGACCAACATGAGAAATCACTTGGATATCTACTCACTCATCAGTGGTTATCTCGATGCTACAGCGGTATGAGTGATCCTTTGACTTGCAGTGTCATCGACTATTCACAGTGAGGTTGTTGAGTTTGACTGCACATTCTCTTGATCCCTAGCTATTCGGATCTTTGCTATGTATGTTGGCTTCCGTAGGTTCAGGTTCGCTATCCTATATGACTTGCGAGACTGAGTTCAAAAAGTATTTGGCTAAAGCAAGTGTGAATACTAAAAAAGTATTTTCACGAGATTCATAAGTGAACTCGAGTCGAGCCAATCTAGTATATGATTGATGATGGGATCTGACAAGTTTTTTATGACCTCCGTCAAGTTGGAACTCACAATAGAAGGACTGAATCATACGATAACTGCACCTAGAGGTTCACACTTTCATTCTACTAGATTATCACTACATATTGCTAGGTGTCACTAATAGATTGTGGGATTTATTGGGCATCATCTTGATGATCAGTGATCCTCGAAAGGTATAGCTAGAATTGTTTCAATCTATCAAAAAGAGTTTCGATGATATTGTGATGGAGATTACAATATATCTCAGTACCAGATAGAATGGAACCTATGGGGTCATACATTAAGAGATTTAATCTTGAATTATCCATTTGGGCTTATGAAGTTCTAATTGGATTTGGATTTAGTGAAATTCTATTGGGTTTAAGAGAACCATACTAGTATATGATTAAATCCAATTCTTCTCTAGACTTCGATTTCTTATTAGATAAGGATTAGATCAAGTTCATAGCCTTGAACCTTAACTAGATCTATTTTAATTTGGATTTGGTGGGGTACTTATTTGAGGGCCCAAAAAGATTGGATCAAGTCAATGAGTTGGCAAACTAATCTCCTCATTTTCTTCCTTGATTTTTCTTTTATGGTGAGGATTAATTGGAAAGAAAGAGGAGGCGCATGCTTCCCCTTTTTGGAAAGTCCAAGGGGCACAATCCATTGGAGTGGGTGGATGAAAGAGAGAGGGGCCCACCCCTCTTTTGTTTAGGTGTGAAAGAGGAGAGAGAGAGGGGCCACGCCCCATCTATTGAGCACTTAAAACCCTAAGGGGGTGCCAAGAGTTGGCACCCCAGCTACCTGCCTTATAAATCAAGTGGCACCTCTCATCTTGCCTAATAAGATGAGGGCACCACATCCACTTGACATTTGAGGTAAGGACCTTTTCAATTGGGTCTGATTTGTTTGAAAAAAAAATTAAATTAAAAGGCAAGTGACCTTATGAGATAAGGATTAACCTTTTTGGCTTGATTGGATAATGATTTGGAATCGAGAAAAAGCCTATTTAAGGAGATAATCTCCTAGAATTTTAGGTAATTGAATTTTTGAGATTTCAAACCTCTCTTTCCTTCTCCATGCCTTCTCCCCTTCTTCCTCTCTTTCCAATGCCCAGGAGTTGGGCATCCCATCTTCTAACATGCCCAAGATTGAAGAGGGTGATTGCTTCAATATCAAGAATGTGGAGAAAGGCTGCTGTTCAAATGTTGAGTTTGCGGTCAAAGATCAAAGGTTGATCAAATGTTCAAAAGGCTGAGATCCTACTTGGAGAAGAAGGATCTATAATGAGAACAAAGGTTCAAGGTTGATCTCGATGAATATCTATGGAGGTCGAACACGTGTGCAGCTCAAGAATATTCAAATCTAAGATCATCGATTGTGGTATATTTCAACCCATGTAAGGTATTGAGATCTGATCTCAATTTAATTTTAATTTTTAGATTATATGCATGTTTTAGATCCAGGGCTTGGGTAGATGTAGTTTGATCTATAGCATGTGGGGTTAAAGGGTTTAACCTAGATCTATTTTCGCTGTTGTTTCAAAATATTTTGAAATCTTTGCATACTAGTCTATCTGATTTTCTAACACCACTGTTAGATCTGGCACTGGCTTGAAAGAATAGTGCCCTACAAGCCAATCGCATGGGTGATGTGAAAAAATTTTTCTGTGATATCTTCCTACTCATTTGCATGACATTAGTTATTTTTATTCATGAGGTATTGTATTTTATCATTTGCTACATCATATTTTTATGATTATGTTAAACCCCATAGATTAGGATAATAATTTTAGGCCCATGATGAGATCATGCTAGTAAGACCTAAAATCTTGATAACTCCAATCTAAAATATTTTTAGTCGTTGGATCATCGAGTCAGGGATCGATGATACCGATAAGATTGGTACATCCTATGTATGCTCGATGGAGAGGGTGGTTGATCTCATAATCACTTGTGTGGTGATACTAATATAAGAATATAGGTGCTCATTAGAGAATGAGTTCACTGAACTGATCCACAGAAAGAACATCTGATGGAGCCTTACAGCATGTCGACAGATGATTCTCTAGTGGGAGTGGTGCATGTGATCCTTTAACCTGAGATCACCTTGGTACCTTATGTATATGGATCCTTACTTTGGTTTATTCCCTAGCACGTCACTTTGAGATGTGTGTGAGATATTTTGGGTATGGTGAAGTGTACATGGAGATTGTAAGTGGTCAACAAGGAATCAATCACTCTTTGTAAAAGGAGAGAACATCCTATGTGGTCTCATAGGATGATGACTCTGAGAGTCTCTGGCCAGAGCAGGGATGAACAGTAAAAAATATTTCTACTGGTTCATCAAATGAGTCATCATTATTGGATCGAGATACATATGGATAGGTATTTGGGCTGGACATGATTTCATGCCCATGGCCTATCTGAGATGTTGTGTGATCGAAGGATTGAATTGCAGGGTAACTCGTCATGGAAGGATAATTTTGATATTTTCACTAAATTTTAAATCTTTCAGGTAGTCATGACACATTGCTAGATGTCAATCTTGACTTGTGGACTCATCAGAATTAAAAGAATTTAATTCAAGAATTAATTAGAAAGAGTACTAATTGATTGAGACTCTTAAGCTGATCTAATCTAATCGGATTAGGTTTATGTCGAGAGTCTGGATCCACTACTGGCTAGATTTGAAATCCAATGGATCACACACAATAAAAAATTGATCTTGATCTAATTAATTTAGATTTATTATAAATTCAATAGGTTAATTGAATTGCTAGCATATGAATTAATCCAAGTTCTCAATTGAATTCGGTGTAAAGGTGTTTGTGCTAATCCTTGACTTGTTGCCTTAACTTAATATGATTGGGTTTGAACCTATAATTAAATATGTAGCTTATCTAATTTTTATGGAAGTGTTTCATATTAGATAAACCTCCTCTACACCAAAATCACATGCCAAATAAATTTCATGCCCCATTTATTTTTGGCGTTAAGAGGAGAAGTCCTTCTCACTTACTCCTCTTAATTATCTTACCAAATTCCACACGTCTCTTTGTTTTTGGCGACATGGGATGGAGCCTTGGGATGTGGGGATGCACCAGAGAAGGAAGAGTCCTTCTCTGGTCTAGAAACTTGAATGCCAAAATTAAATTGGGATGCCCCTCCTTTTGTGCGTTGAATATGGAAGAGTCCTTAATGTCTTGGACTCCTTGTTTTCACACATTTCCTTTAGTCCCACATGCCAAGAGTTGGCATTCAAATTTTTTCAAGTAGAGGAAGAGTCCTTCTGTTGGTCAATCACTTCTTATTCCATGCCTTAGCCTTTGGTTTCCATGCAAAAAATAATTGTTAGCATGTAATGGATAAGGGATGCCAAGAGTTGGCATCCCATGGTATCACCACTTCTTTCTTATAAAAAGGGGGTGCTACATCAGGTTGGACATGCCAATTTGGGTTGAGGATAGGCGTGAGAATGAGAAGAAAATGAGAGGAAAACTCTGGGATAAAGACAAGGAAATGAGAGAAAGAAAAATAGAAAGGAAGAGAGGAGGAAAAAAGGAAAGCATGTGATGCTTGTCCTAAAATCAGTTTGTTCATGTATTGAACATATAATCTGATATTTGTGTGGTGAGATCATTTAGAAAATGATTCCTAGAGTGGTCCTAGTGGAGGTCTTGAAGGTATACAAGCACTAGTGCAACTCATTCTTGTGAAGGACGATCGGCAGCGAACTTGTGAAGAAGGCTGCAGCACTATGTCGAATTGAGAAGGGCCCTGATTAGTCTCATGTGAATCACCGTTAGAGGACTTCTACTTTGAAGTCTTGTGGAGATCTCAAAATTATCAGATTGTCATCTTTATGTTGGTACATGACATCTGATCTCTACTTGCTATACATGCTTATGTTGTTTGATTGTAATCATCAAGGTGTTTCTAGGACTTTGTATTCCGGTAGTCTAGTTTAATTGTTAAACTTATTTTCAATTATTGAATACATGTAAAGATTTTTTGAAATTTATATTTCACTACATTATCGAAATCCAACAGTGGTATTAGAACAAGAACCACCTTTGATTGATTCAATCAAATATCATGTTATTATTGTGGTATGGATTAGATCCAATTCATATTATGTCAAAATCAGATTTTTTATTGATATTTAGTTGATGTTTTTGATATATTTTTATTAATGATAAATGTTATCAATCCATGATTGAACTTGAATTTGAGTTTTCATTGTCTTTAGACTTGTGTGACAAGTTTAAGTTAGATCCCATGATTTAATTTTTGATGAAATTGTAAATCCAGTGCATGTGATGCATGGAGCTTTTGAATGATATGATGTATATTGTCAAGACTTAGGGTTTTTGTATTTGATGCATTCACCTAAGATCCAAGAGCCGACCACCATGTTATTGGGTGTCACCATTGTGGATCTTCCATTTTGGTTGATGTCTTAGGTATGTGTGGAGCCAAAAAAATTTGGTCATGAAAAGGATGCATTAGACATAGATTAAAGTTTTTGCCGATGGATTTGTTTAACTATAATTCATTATTCTAATGTGATTAAAATTAATGATTATAAATTAAATCAAATTTATAGTTCTAATTTGATTAGAAGTTATGTTTAATTTAGATTGATCAAGTTATTATTTACCTAATTTAATTAGGATTTGAGTCATAGTTGATTGAATCTATGCTAACCTAATTGATTTAGGTTAACCTATGAATTGGTCAACCTAACTCAAAAAGGATGACAAATGATTGGCTTAAAATTAAAAATTAGGTCAAGTGTTGAACCCAAATCAAAAATCCTGAATGGGCTTTGTGTTCGAATATTTAAACATCTCCATTGACATGTTTATGAATGATATCACAATTAAGATAACATGAGTAGTTAATTATCTAATTTTATAATTATTATAAAATACATGTTGAGTGGTTATGGACTATGGTACATCTATGTGATGGATGTATGCATGAATACTTCCATGTTAGCTGATTATATAAATGCATCTGCAAGAGTTGCATTAGGAGCTGGGTGCCCCTAATGTATTGTATTATCAGCTGAATTTTTCTTTTCTATGTTTCCAACTGATTGAAACTTTTACATATTGATGTAAAATTATAAAAAAAATTATTTAAAAATAGATAAAAATTATTTTTTTCTATTTTTAGATAAAGATCGAGCATTCATGAAAATCTTCATGGAGATGAAGACTGGATTACCAATCATTTGTAGAGCAAAGGCGCATTAAAATTGACCATGAGATGGTTTAATCTAGAATGCACCTTGGGTTAGACCCATAAATCATCATGTGGCTCGGATAATTTTTTCAGAAGTCTATAACCATTAGATTTCCTTTATATGCTCTTATATACGGGTAGTTAGAATTAAAATTAAAATTGTATATATTTTGAATGTGCATGAGACCTAAGTCCCTCGTTAAATTATATTAAGTCATAATAGGGAAGTGTTAAGAACACTACCCATGTCTTCTTTCATACCAAACTAGTATTATGTCAAGAACCATAGTAGGCTTGTTGTGCTATCCACAAGGCTAGCTATGGAGACTGATTTGATATTATCTTGGTGCATAATGAAGCTTAGCTCATATTAAGTCAATAGAGTATGTTAAGAACTGTAGTGAGTTTGTTGTGCTATCCACAAAGCTTGCTATAGAGATTGATATGATGTTGACTAAGTAATGTTTATGACATATTTGGTAGTGCTGTCTTGTTGTGCTATCCACAAGGATAGTATTATTCAAATATGACTATATAGGATTGAAGGATACGACTTAACTAAAATTCTATAGTTTGTTGTGCTATCCACAAGGCTATAAGTATTTTAGAGACAAAAGTTATGTTGAAAGTTGCATGAGATGTAATTGGTAAAGAGTTACCTACGTTTGAATTCATAGGAGCTTGTTGTGCTATCCACAAGATTTTTTATGAGGAATTAGGATCTCAACTTGACTAAAAAACTAGATGATAGGTCTCCTCATTTTTCATACTTGAGGGCTATAAAATTTGCTAAAATAGTGGGAGACATATTTAGATAAAAATCTCATCTAAATTGTGCATGTCATCATGAGTAGTCTTTTTATGTTCTTGTATATTTATTTACATTTTCACTATTACTGCATGTATATTTGATATTTTTAAAATTGATCGAACTTTATGAAATGGTTGAGGAACCAAAGAATAGATCTCACATAGGAGATAGTCTCTTATTCTTCTGATTTCATTTTGATTGGAGATGATACCATAAAGAAAAAAAAATTGCATATGAGATATGGCGGGGATGACAGTATGACTGTCAAGTGTATCCTAATTAACTTAATCATGGATGGTGAGTTAATCCAGGATTTGATCTTACTAACTCTCTTGGATTCCTTCTTTAACATCTTTCTAGAAGAAGGTAAAGAATGACTTTATCATGTGTATCAATTTTCATTACAGTAACAATGAGTATTTGAGATAAATTGCAAGAGTTGTCTTGCAAGTATGAAGCAGTAGTGGCATGTAAAAGTTGCATCTGCTAATGGTTTGTATATGATACAAACTAATTTATTGTTGAATGCTTCAGCTTTAAAATTTTGGGTATGTGATACCTTTTATAGGTTCTACTTTTGCAAAGTGTTGCGGGACTTATAAAGCTGAAGTAAGGTGACTATATATTTTTTTGGCACTAATGGATAGTCCATTCATGCTAAAGGCTATAGGAACCTATGTAACCTTCTAGTAAGGTTTAGAAATTAGTAGACCATTGTTATATACCTAAATTTATCAGAAATATTATTTCAATTCTTTTGTTATTATAATATGATTTTGAAATTAATGTAAAGAGTAAAAGTTGCTCTCCTTCTGATAAATTTTATGGCTATAGATTTATGATCTCATATTTCTGTCACTTAATGATATTGTTCTTTATATTGATAAGAATAAGAAAAAAATATGTGAGAGTCACATATCTCTGGCATTATCAATTTGATTATTTTTGTGAGTCAAAGATAAATAAGTAATACAAAGAAGAGTTCTTTGTCTGTATGATTTTAGGTCATATAGAACTTGTAAATCTTGTCTCATAGATAAAATGATCAAGATCTCATTTACTGGATATGAAAAAAGATGAGAGTGAGTTATTAGGCCTTGTATATATGGATGTTCGAAGGTTAATAATATCTCGACCCAAAAATAGACATCCCATATGAGATATGGTGTGTTCCTTAAATTGCTTCATAAATCTCATTCTGGGGATATGCCCTAGAAATTATTGCATGTGTTTTGATTTAGATACTGTCAACATCTGTTACTAGCACTCCATATGAGATATGAAAAGAGGCAAGTTATCCAACTTATGTGAAAAGAGTTGATGTACATAAGTTTTGTGCTAGAACAGGTTTATATAAGTTTATAGATTATCTTAAGAATAGTATGTGATACTATTTCTACCATCCTATAAGACAAAAGGTGTTTTGTCAGTAGGTATGCCACCTTTTTGGAATTTTTTTTTTTTTTAAAAAAGAAGACAGTGGGAGGATAATTGAACTTGAGAAGTTCAAGACCTATGGACTTTCTCTATGAACTTTTCCATCATAACTTGTGGGGTGTCCACAAGTTGATTCTCGATCAGATGTGCTCATTGATGAGGCACAACCATGACACACATCTCCTCACTGAAGGTCAATCTGAGTGTGTAATATACCACTCGGATATAGATTTATCATCGAGAATGACGATACACCATACATCATTGTGAATGATGTTTTTTTGACTTATTCGGAGATAGTCATGAGTAGAGACTCTGACAGATGCATGATATCCGAAATGAACTCCCTGTACATCAACCAAGTATGGACTATGGTTGAAGCACCTATGGATATGACCCAACAGGTTGCTAACAAAAATATCAATTTGGATTATTGCTTGCTATAGCAGCACACCATCTAGAGAGTTTGTCTCTAGTAGGAGGGTAAATTCATTTATAGATTAAAGCAGGCATTAAGGAGTTGATACTTCTATTTATGATGAGATACTCAAAATTTTTGACTTTATCAAATATGGATGAACTGTGTGTGTGTGTGAGAAGACAAGTAGGAGACCTACTAACTTCTTATGTATGTAGAAGACATACAACATATTGAGAAGGTAGTCCCGATATTGCACTCGATCAATGACATGCTTATCACAAACATTTTCATGGAAAAGACTTGGGTATAGCATCCAATATATATGGCATCTATAGTGATAGATGTAAGTAGATGTTAGGCTTGTCCTAGTCTAGGTACATGGATTTTATGTTGAAGGGGTTCAACATGAATGGGTATCAAAGAGTTTATTTATCCATATATTCAATGTACCAAGCCTGATATGATTTATGTCTTATACATAATCATTATTTTTCAGGCAGATCCATAACAGGATCTTTTGAAAATTATGAAAAGTATTCTCAAAGTATTTGAGAAGTACTAGAGGAGCAGTGAATTGAAAGAGTTTCAAATAGCAAACTGGGTTTGACTCAGTTAATTGCTGTGAGTAAAGATTGCTAAGGAAAGTTGCATGATGAAAGGGTTCATCTCTAAGTTGGGTGTGGTCTCACTCGAAACCCATGCACATCCTATGGCACTTTCATCTCATTTATGATTAGATCATAAAATGAGTTTATATAAAGAACAGCATAATGGATCAGTTTACTAAGCCTTAACACAGCAGTAGTGTGCTCGCCACCTTGATTGCATAGGCATTAGGTGTAGGGGCGATTAGGTTTAGTGCAAGTGGAAGATTGAAAGAATAGTATCCTACAAGTCAATCACATGAGTGATGTGAAGTAATTTTTCTATGATATCTTCCTACTCATTTGTATGACATTAGTTATTTTTTATTCATGAGGTATTGTGTTTTATCATTTGCTACATCATATTTTTATGATTATGATAAATCCCATAGATTAAGGCAATAATTTTAGGATCTTGATGAGATCATGCCAGTGAGATATAAATCTTGATAGCTCCAATCTAAAATATTTTCAGTCGTTGGATCATCGAGTCGGAGATCAATGATACCGGTAAGACTGGTACATCCTATGTATGCTCGATGGAGAGGGTGGTTGATCTCACAATCACTTATGTGGTGACATTAATACAAAGATATAGGTGCTCATTAGAGAATGAATTCACTGAACTGACCTATAGAAAGAACATCTGATGAAGCCTTACAGCATGTCGATAGATGATTCTCCAATGAGAATGGTGCATGTGATCTTTTGACCTGAGATCACCATGGTCCTTGTGTATATGGATCCTTACTTTGGTTTATTCTCTAGCATGCCACTTTGAGATGTGTGTGGGATATTCTGAATATAGTGAATTATGCATGGAGGTTGTGAGTGGTCAACAAGAAATCGATCACTCCTTGTAGGAAGAGAGAACATCTTATGTGATCTCAAAGGATGATGACTCTGAGAGTCTCTGACCAGAGCAGGGATGAATAGTAAAAAAAATTTCTACTGGTTCATCAATCGAGTCATCATCATTGGATCGAGATACATATGGATAGATATTTAGGCTTGACATGATTCCATGCCCATGGTCTGTCTGGGATGTTATGTGATCGAAGGACTGAATTACATAGTAACTTACCATGAAAGGATAATTTTGATATTTCTACCAAATTTTAAATCTTTCGGATAGTCATGATATATTGCTAGATGTCAATCTTGACTTGTGGACTCATCAGAATTAAAAAGATTTAATTCAAGAATCAATTAGGAAGAGTCCTAGTTGATTGAGACTCTTAAGCTGACCTAATCTAATCAGATTAGGTTTATGTCGAGAGTCTGGATCCACTGTTGGCTAGATTTGAAACCCAATAGATCACACACAATAAAAATTTGATCTTGGTCCAATCAATTTGAATTTATTATAAATCCAATGGGTTAATTGAATTGCTAGCACATGAATTAACTTAAGTTCCCAATTGGGTTCAGTGCAAAGGTGGTTGTGCTAATCCTTGACTTGTTGCCTTGACCTAATGTGATTGGGTTTGAACCTATAATTAAATAGGTGGCTTATCTGATTTTTATGGAAGTGTTTCATATCAGATAAACCTCCTCCATGCCAAAACCACATGCCAAATAAATTCCACGCCCCATTTATTTTTGGTGTTAAGAGGAGAAGTCCTTCTCACTTGCTCCTCTTAATTATCTTACAAAATTCCACATGTCCCTTTGTTTTTGGCAACATGGGATGAAGCCTTGGGATGTGGGGATGCAGAAGAGAATGAAGAGTCCTTCTCTAGAAAGAAACTTGAATGCCAAAATTAAATTGGGATGCCCCTTCTTTTGTGCATTGAATATGGAAGAGTCCTTAATGTCTTGGACTCTTTGTTTTCATGTGTTTCCTTTAGTCCCATGCACCAAAAGTTGGCATTCAGATTTTTTCAAGTAGAGGAAGAGTCCTTCTACTGGTCAATCACTTCTTATTCCATACCTTAGCTTTTGGTTTCCATGCAAAAAATAATTGTTAGCGTGTAATGCATAAGGGACGTCAAGAGTTGGCATCCCATGGTATCGCCCCTTCTTTCCTATAAAAAGAGGGTGCTACATCTGGTTGGACATGCCAATTTGGGCCAAGGATAGGCATGAGAATGAGAAGAAAAAGAGAAGAAAAATCTAAGATAAAGATAAGGAAAAGAGAGAAAGAAAAATAGAAAGGAAGAGAGGAGGAAAAAAGGAAAGCATGTGATGCTTGTCCTAAAATCAGATTGTTCATATATTGAACATATAATCTGATATTTGTGTGGTGAGATCATTTAGAAAATAGATTCTAGAGTGGTCCTAGTAGAGGTCTCGAAGGCATACAAGCACTAGTGTAACCCATTCTTTCGAAGGACGATCGACAGCGAACTTGCGAAGAAGGCTGTAGCATTATATCGAATTGGGAAGGGCCTTGATCAGTCCCGTGTGGATCATTGTTGGAGACCTTCTACTTTGAAGTCTTGTGGAGATCTCAAAATTATCAGATCGTCATCTTCATGTTGGTTTATGACTTCTGATCTCTACTTGCTATACATGCTTATGTTATTTGATTGTAATCATCAAGGTATTTCTAGGACTTTGTGTTTCGGTAGTCTAGTTTAATTGTTAAACTTATTTTCATTTGTTGAATGCATATAAAATTTTTTTAAAATTTATATTTTGCTGCATCACCAAAACCCAACATGGCTTTCCCCCACTTTGCCTTGGCCTTTTTGCTTGCACCTGGAGCAAAACCTCAGCTCCTTCCTCTTCATCGTCCTATCCCTCTGATTCTGTTATAGAAGAACTGACAGATAAAGACTAGAGCCTTTATCGTAGCCTTTTCCTATGTCTAGCTTCATCTTTTATTTTTTGGATGTTGTATTATTTGACTAGCCTCATTTTGTAAGCAATACAAATTTGTACTGCAGCTAATGATTAATGCATATTTTTCTTTCTTTATCTTCTTTGTTTGCTTGTGTCTTATTCTGGATGTTCCATGTAAATATTTTATGTAAGAATTCTTTTTAATCAGAATTATATCAAATTAAATAGGCAAGTCTAACCTAGAAATTAAATTGAAGAAGTAAATCTACCAACAACCTCATTCAATTTCTCCTCATATGATTTTGATGATGTCAAAAAGGGGAAGAGTTTGCAAAGCAACAGACAATACATTGAAATTTACATGCGTCCTAAGCCAATGTAAAAATGAACAATTTTCTTTTGGCATAATCTAAGGGGAAGCATTATTGAAAATCTGAAACATTTGTGAAAATCTAAAAAGTATGAAAACCCAATGCATTTGGCTGTCCTGTAATTAAATCATACATATTGTACTTATTGATCATAATACTTATTCTTTAATGAGTTCTCAATGTTTTGTCATCATCAAAAAGGGAGAGGTTGTTGCCCTCCTAAGTAATTTTGATGATGACTGAATATTGAAGCATACAATTACTAATATTTTTTTTTAAGTGTTGAAAAGATTGGAAGAAAGCGAGCTCTTTGATCAAAATAAAAAAGAAACCAAGTTTGGAGGGGTTTGGCTCAAGAAAAATCACTTTGGGCAGGTCAATCCGACTCTATCAGCAATCAAGCTGACTCTGACACAGACAGATTCAACAATTTGGCTTGGCACACAGCCGAGCCGACTCGAGGTGGATCCGAGCTGGCTCTCTCAGGATGACAGAAAGGCTGTTTCTTTGATTCTGAGAGCCGAGCCAGCTCGAAGACTATCTGAGTCAGTCTTGTCAGAAAAATAGAAAGTCGATGGTGGATGCTGTCGAGCTAGCTCGGAGATCAATCCAAGCTAGCTCTCTTAGTTGAATAGTAGGCTTGATTCTTGAAAATTACCGATCGAGTTGACTCGAAGTCAATTCTAACTGACTCAAAGGTGTCTGATAGCCTCAATGACTAGTTTTCAGATGCGATTTTTTCAGCCTATCAAAGCTTCCAATGATTATTTTTCACTCCCAACGGTCAGAAATTGCTAGTTTTGAGCTCTATTCACTTCAAACTTGGTGGGAATACTCAAGATATAAAGAAAAGAAAGAGGAGCATTTAAAAGTGAACTATTTCATTAAAAAAGAATGGATTTTCTGAATATCAAGCATTTCAGAAAGCTCACCTACTCCTATCTAATTTTTTTTTGATTCTTTGAGAGCATTGAAGAGCCACTGAAGAGCATTAATTTCAAGCATTCAAGAGGACAACAACTGACCTACATCGACAACAAAACTTGCTCAACCAAGGAGCTGTATTTCTGATAACTTTTTTGTTTCTCACTATTTACTGTAATTAGTTTCAGTAGGGGCTGAAACTAAGAAAAATATTCAATCCACCCCTGAAATTAGATTGTGTGGCCTTGATCAAGGCGTGTACAAGTTGTGATTGATAAACCAAAGAGAAAATCAACTAGATTTATGGATAGTGAGCTCGGTTAAAACTATCTAGCTATAATTTTTAAGGATTATAGTGAAATTTTCAAGAATCTTGCTTGGAGAGTGGATGTAGGTGCTGGATATGCACCGAACCACTATAAAATCCTCTTGTCCTTGTGTGCATGCTTGCTTTCTTCATTCTTCCATTCATACATTGCATCTACTGCATAATTAGATTAAAGGCATAATAGTTAATTCAGCATATACTTATTTAAAGTTTTAAAAATCTAATTCACCCCCCTCTTGGGTTGTTTGTCTGGGCAATAGGACTCCTTCTGAAACACCACAACATAATGGGGTGTCAGAAAGGAGAAATCAAATATTGTTATATATGGTTCGATCCATGATGGGCATTGCGACTCTGCCAATCTTCTTTTGGAGATATGCTTTCGAAATTGCCTGCTACATACTTAATAAGATCCCAAGCAAGTTTGTAAATAAAACACCATATGAGATATAGTTAGGACATAAGCCAGTGCTCTCACATCTTAGGGTTTAGGGATGTCCGGCTTATATAAAGTATTTAAAGACAAACAAGCTTAGACATAGGTCTGATACTTGTTCGTAGGGTATCTAAAGGAAACTAAAGGGTACTATTTCTACTTCACTAAAGAACAAATGATATTCGTCAGCAACAGGGCAATCTTTTTAGAAAAGAAGTTTCTTAATGAAAGAACTATTAGAATTTGAGGTTTGGGGTATGCATGTATGTTTTAAAATTTTATTTTTTAAACACCACAGTGGAATATAAGATTAAAATATTTTTAATCCAAATCATGTATGCATAAAAATATAAAATCACAAAGATCTAGTTCATGTGCTGAAATTGATATATGTTGAAATTCAGATTGTGATCAAATCGCATACCTGTTTCGCCATCTCTTTCTTCAAATCTGGATCTGAAAGAGAAAAGATTTTTTTCTAGCCACACAAGTATCCGACCTCTATGGGTATCCACTCGGGATCAGCCTGGAACAGCCCTCTTAAGATTGAATTTTCTTCTCTAAGAAAATTCAGCCTGCTAAATCTGAACGAAGGCTAGATCGTGATCAACTCTTGATCTCTTTCTTTGATCTCTTTCTTCTTTTCTTCTCTTGCCTTTCTCCCTTGCTTTGTGTTACTTCCAAACATCAAGAACCAGCAAAGGAGGAGACACCCAATAGCTTGGGCATGGAAGAAATTGGGACGCCCCAAAAGGGAGGGGTGTTGGGACGTCCAAAGGAGAAGGAGAAGGGAGAGGAAGAAAGGGCGTGGGCTGCTGGTTAGATGCTCTAAGAACCTTAGGAGAGGTCCCTTTAAATAGGCATAAAGATTGAGTCCTATTCAATTTCATAATACAAGTCCTACTTGCATTAGGTTTTCTAATAACTTAAGTTATTCAACTTCCATTAGAAATCCTATTAGGTGCTAATTTTTGGGGCCTTTGCACCCACATAAACACACCCTCTTTTGCACCCAAGGGATACCCCATATGAAATCAAATAGCCCTCTAATCATGAAACATGCCCAACTTGATCAAATCAAGGTGGCGTCCTAAGAATAACTATCAAGAAAATTAATTAGGGTCTTGCACCCTTAATTTATACGATCCAAAACTTTAGACATCCAACAATTGGAGTCTAATGAATCTAATTCATTTAGGTTATTAGTAAGTAATTAAGTTTAAATTATCTTATCAAATAAGAAATTCAAACGAAAAGAAAAAATTGGGTCCAACCATATGCTAGCAAGGTTACCTTGAATTCAATCAGATTTCTCTAAATCCAATTGACACTTCATAAGCTCAATTGCTAATTCTAGGCCTAATCTCTTTATTGTGTGATCCTATAGGTTCAATTCTATCTGATAGTGAGATATACAATGATCTCTATCAAAGTATCGTTGAAACTCTTTTAAATGGATCAGAACAATTTCACTCTAACTCATTAAGGATTGCCGATCCAGAATAACCTTAATGAGCCCTCACAATCCACCAATGATACCTAGCAGTATATAGTGGTAACCCAGTAGAACTGAAATGAACCTCTAGATGTAGTTAACGTGTGATTCAGTCCCTCTATTGTGAGTTCTGACTAGATGGCAGGTCATGGATAAATCGTCAAACCTCAACATTAGTCATATGGTAGATTCGATTAGCTCAAGTCCAATTGTGACTTCTATGAAAATTTTTTTTCATCAATCACACTGCTGTGGTCACAGACTCTCGGACTTAGCCTCTCAAATCTCATAAGACTACTCTTCTCTATCAAAATTGATAGATCCCATCTTGATGCGTATCCTACTCCTACAATGGACTAACTGTCGCCAACATCCACTACAAAGGTTTATTGAGACCCATATTTATGTGTCAATTAAACTTCAACAGCCTCACTGCGAGTAGTAATACCATCTCAGGTCAAAAGATCAGTCACACAACTGCAGCATCGAGATAATCATTGATGATTGAATAAAAATCTAAGTGATCTCTTGTATGGTTATGCTCAGTACTAGTTGTTCTCTAACAACTATCCGCACTCGTCGTCCAGTGTCTCTACACTATAGACTAGAGATCCATCTTTTCTGAAAGAAGTGATCTATGTGTCAGTCTATTTGGATCGATCACTATTCTCATGATGATCCTATGACCAGGAGCATTTAGAAATTAAATACATGTCTCTAATTCTCAACTCTTTGAGAATGTATATCGAAAGTTAATTCTATGGATGTTTCAAGGACACATCATATTTGAATAAAATATAAACTTACCCTTTTATTGATCATATCAATGTATTAAGTACTAAATTGTATCTTAGATTTATTACAATGTGTCAGCCATATTGGCTTCTAGGACATACATCTAATAATCTTTCATTTAGACTAAAATCAATTGGCCACTAATCTAAATCCCATCTTCTTAAGGTGGACTGTTATTTTTGACTGGCTCAATTGCTTTGTCAGTGGGTCTACTATATTGTCCGTAGAGTCTACTCTTCGTATCTCGATATTTTTTTTTTCGAGGTAGTCGCATATGATATGATACCACCGCTCGATGTGCTTTGATTTTTGATAAGATCTCGACTTCTTAGCAAGTGCTATGGCTCTATTGTCATCGCAGTAGAGTGGTATGGCATCCGATGTCATAACCCCAAGTTTCACGATGAACTTCTTAAATCAAAAGCCTTCCTTTGTAGCATCCAAAGCAACGACATACTCAGCTTCTATGGTCGAATCTGCTATGATAGGTTGCTTGAAACTCTTTCAGTTGACTGTGCCACCATTATAAATGAACACATATCCTAACGTAGACTTTTTATTATTAGGATCAGACATGAAGTCTGAGCTAGTATACCCCTCAACTCGCAACACAGAACCTCCTTCAAAGATCAAGAACAAATCTTTTGTCCTTCTTAAGTACTTAAGGGTGTTCTTCATAGCTATCCAGTGCTCCTCATCTGGATTCGACTGATACCTGCTCGTGACACTCACAGTAAGGACAATATCAGGTCAAGTACACAGTATGGCATATATGAGGCTCTCTATGGTCAAGGCATAAGGAATTTTATGCATGTGCTGCACTTCCTCAGATGTGGTCGGACATATCGTCTTGGAAAGATTAATACCATGCCTAAGAGGTAAGAGTCTTCTTTTAGAGTTTTTTATATTGAACCTCTTCAGCATCTTCTCTATGTACAACTTTTGTAATAGGCCTAGCATCCATTTAGGTTTATCCCTATAGACTTTTATTCCAAGAATATAGGATGCTTCCCCTAGGTCTTTCATGGAGAATTTTTTGGACAACCATCATTTGACCATGGTCAGCATGTAAATATCATTTCCAATGAGGAGAATATCATCCACGTACAATATGAGAAATATGATTGTGCTCCTACTGACCCTTTTGTATACACATAGTTCCTCTTCATTTTTGATGAAATCAAACAATTTGATTGCCTTATCAAAATGATGGTTCCAACTCCGAGAAGCTTGCTTTAATCCGTATATGGATCTTTGCAGCTTGCAGACTCTGTGATCACCATCACCAAATATGAAATTCAAAGGCTGCTCCATATAGATATCTTTCTCAAGATATCCATTCAGGAAGATAGTTTTCACATCCATCTATCAGATTTCATAATCATAGTAAGCTGCTACAGCAAGCAGAGTATGAATGGATTTCAGTATAGCTACGGACGAAAAAATTTTCTAATAGTCAATGCCCTCGTGTTGACTATACCCTTTAGCCACAAGCCTAGCTTTATAGATCTCTACCTTACCATCAGTATCTATTTTTCTTTTGTAGATTTATTTACACCCAATGGGTACAATATCCTCAGGTGGATCCACTAAGGTCCATACTTGGTTTGAGTGCATCGAGTCAATTTTTTACTTCATCGCATCTAACTATTTTTTGAAATTGATATCAGACATCACCTCATCAAAGATATTAGGATCATCACTACGACCCTTATCTCCCATAAAGAATATTTTCTTTACTTCCTTCATAAGCATACTCATGTACTTTTCAGGAGGTCGGGAGATCCTACTAGATCTCTGAGGTGGTAGAGGAACATTAACTACTGGCTTATGAATAACGAGTTTCTAAGGATCTATAGCTCTTTGCTCTTCAGAGACCTTCTCTTCGAGCTCGACTAACCTCCCACTGCCACCATCCTGGATAAACTATTTTTTTAGAAATATGGTGTTCCGACTCATAATCACATTATGGTCTTGTGGAAAGTAGAAATAGTATCCGATGGATTCTTTTGGATATCCTATAAAATAATCTATAATAAATCTATCCTCTAACTTTTCAGCCATCTATCTTTTGACACAGGCCAGATATTTTCAAGTCTTAAGATAATCTAGATTCAGCTTCTTATCGTACCATATCTCATATGGTGTGGTAGGAATGGACTTTGATAGAACCCTATTCAACAGGTGAATGATGATTAATAAGGCATATCCCCAAAGATATAAGGGTAGATCAGAAAAGCTCATCATTGACCTGACCATATCCAATAGGATCCTGTTCCTTCTTTTGGATACCCCGTTGAGCTGAGGTGTTTCAAGAGGAGTCCATTGAGAGACTATGCTATTATTCTTAAGATATCTCAAAATTTTTTGACTAAGGTATTCACCCCCTCGATCAGATCGAAAAACTTTAATGGGCTTACCAGTTTGTTTTTCTACTTCACTTCTGAATTCTTTGAACTTTTTAAAAGCTTCAGACTTATGTTTCATCAGATACACATATCCATACCTTGACAGATCATCGATAAAAGTAATGAAGTAGATATAACCACCCCTGATCTGCACATCAAATAGCCCACATGCATCAGTGTATACTAGGGTAAGTAACTCAGTGGCCCTTTCCCCATGTCCTACAAAGAAAACTTGATCATTTTTTCTCGAAAGAAAGATTCACAAGCTGGATACGACTCTGGATTAAGAGAGCCAAGGATCCCATCTTTTTTTAGTTTATTTATCTTGTCCTCTCCAATATGGTCTAGTCTATGATGCCATAAGTACTTCTAGTTAATATCATCTCTAGATCTTTTTTGACCTATGGCACTTACTATTTGCTCGTTTAAGTTTACATTCACATCAATATGTAAGTGATAAAGATTGTCCATTAAAAGATTTCATGCAATTAATTTATTTTATAAATAAATGAAACAAAAATTTTTATTGAAACTAATTTCAAAACCTTCCTGTGCTAGTACAGACATAAAAATCAAATTCTGACTAGCTACAGGTGTTGGGAATAGTATCCCAAAGCCAATCGTCAGTCTGTTAATGGTTGTATTATTTTCTATATTAGTATATGAATTATAAATAAATAAAAATTATTTTGATATTTTTCATCACAAATTATTTCATCTTCTAATGAACTCCTGTGTTGTGGTGAAGTCCTTAGGACTATTTAGACTCGACAAAGGAGGATTTGTCGTTTAGTCCTTAAACCTATTCGCGATCAAATGATACATTGTTATCAAGGATAACAACGTTTATCAAGCATAGGTCGTTGTGTGCCATATGGGTTGGTTGTCCTCTTAACCAAAGAGTATGGAGACACTGATATGGCATACAGATGAGATGTAAGGGTCATCTGCACTGAATGTGACCGACTCTGGAGCTTTTTTAGTTGTCAAGATTTGCTCCGATGGGATATGGGTATAAATATCCCTTCGACCTGAGATTGCCACAGTGACTTGCAAGCAACTCACTGCACTTAGGCACTGGACTACCTAAATTTTTAATTCAGTGACGGAAGGCTGCTGGATGTAGTCAAGTACTTGACTTGTCAGTGAATGTGTCAAGATAGGATCGACCACTCCAGTTCAGGAGCTGTATACAGTCATGTTTCAATTTAGCAAAACTTTGGCCAGGGTAGTCCTAGTGAGGAGTTACAGGACTGTTTGAGTTGAGCATGATTTGGATGATCTAATTAGGATTGACAGTTTAACCCTGAGACGTTCTATACACAGGGGTCAAAAGGGATGAATTATACAGTAACCATATTCGCGTAGGTTCTGAATGTTCCGATTGTGACTATTCGACCTATCCAGATGTCGGGTACCATTGCTAGATGGTCACTTCGATTAGTACAGAAATTGATTCCTATACTACTGACTTAGGTTCGAACCTGTGGGGTCACACACATTAGAGGTTCCTATCTGATCTGATGGCTGGTGAAGAGTCCCGTGAAGAGTCCCACTGGACTGGGACTCTTCAACAAAGATTCCTAATGCTTAGGGACTCTGAGTCCTACGTATCTGAGACTCTGTGATAAAAAATCAAGATTCTCTGATCACGAGTTCCACATATTTTGGGTATCGGGGTCAAAAGTCCCACTGGTTTAGGATTTTTCGATCAAGGTTTCATGTCGATGGACTTTGATGCCCAATTGCCCATCAGATTTGGACTCAGTATTTATAAGAAGTTTAATTAGTAATTTGATTGCTAATTAACTCAATTTGATTGAGTAATTATTTTTGGATCAAGTCCAATTGAATTGGATTCAGTTGGGTTTGACCCGATTAGGTTAAGAGTTGACCTAATCGCCGAGGTGGTTTGGTCCCTGATCTGATCAGGGATTGGACTTAGTTAATTTTTGATTTGATTAAGATTTTATTGAGCCTAATTAAGCCTAATTATATTGGGTTTAACTTAGTCTAATTGTGTCTAACCTATTTTAATAAGGTTGGTTCAATTAGGTTGATTTAATATTTGAAACCACCTTGACTTATCTTCCTGCACCACCTCACCTCACCTGTACCTATTTGAGTTCACGAGAAATAAGTTCTCATGAATTTTCTCCCACACAGAAGCCTTCCTATGCCCTCCCTTGTGCACCATTTTGAGTGGATAAAGATTGTTGGTTGGCCATTCAAATTCAAATGATGTTTGAATTTGAATGGGCAACTAATCTCATGCGCCACCTTATCTCCTTGTGCACCACTTACTCTACACGAGAAAAAGTTTCTCATGTAAATTCTCTACACACAAAGAACCCACACCCCCTTCTTCTCATGCCAAGAGTGGATAAAGATTGGTTGGTTGGCATTTGAATTCAAATTCGATTTGAATTCAAGTGAGCAACCATTTAGCTTTATCCTCTCACACGATGAAAATGCTGTAAAGATGCGGTCTTGCACTATTTTAAAAAGAAAAGAGAAGGTGGGGCATGCGCATGACTTTCTTAGAGAGAAAGGGTGGCATGAGAAAGGCTCTGTGCATGGAAAAAGAAAAGAAAAGAAGAGAAAAGAAAAGAAACAGAAAGGGCGCAGAGTTTTTCTGAGAGTACCCTAGGGTTTTTGCCTAGGGTTCGGGAAGTGAGAAGGTGAGCTATAAGTATCATGAGCCCACCAAACTTCAGAGAGAGCTTCATCTATCTCTCAAGTTCCTTTGCTGATGATCCAAAGTATCCGAGGAGTCAACAGACACCGATTGAAGGAGTTTGATCAGCATCGACCATCGAAAGGGTTCTGCAACGAACTAGCATTCGTGAGGAGCCGATCAGATCGGAAGCTTTGTATGGATGATCCACAGAGGCCAGACATACTCTATGGCTGCATTGCAATGATCAGACCTTTCCAACGGTGATCAGACTGTAGCGATCGACTACCTGCACGAAGGTAATGTGTTCTGAACACATAACAGTAAAATATTTACTGTAAAATTTAAAATTTTAAATTTAAATACATGCTATATATATCATATTTAAATCTTTGTGTAAGATTAATATATGTTAATTAATTAGATTAATTAATAATTTTTATTATAAAATTATAATTTTTAAAAAATTTTAAAATTATCATTTTACCCCTGCACTGAAATTCCCACAACAGGAACATAATAATAGTCTTTTAAATCTAATCTAAAATCATACAAAAAATCGAAGAAGATAAGTACCAATGACTTGTGCAGTAATTTTTGCTCTATTGCCGATCCAAAAGATCATATCACCTTTTCTCAATCTCCTACTTTTTATTAGACCCTGCATTGAAGTGCATATATGAGCACTTGAACCAGAGTCCAATATTCAATAGGAAGTAGAAGAAATCGTAAGGTTAGATTCAATTACGAGCATACCTTCTGAAGGTTTATCACTCTTTTTGATCTTTAGGCTCTCCAGGTAGAGTGGACAGTTTCTTCTCCAATGGCCTTCTTAGGAACTTCTTTCTTTGGCCTATTCTCCTTCTTCTGCTTCTTAGCAGATTTAACCTTCTTCTTCCTAGTAGACTTTTTCTTGGAAGAAGTCCGCTCTACAGCGAGAACAGTTGTTGGGATGCGTAGGCGATTTCATGCATATATTTTAAAACTTTTTAAAAAAAATTATAGTGGAAGATAATTAGATTAATAAAATTAATCTAATATGCATATGATCTAATTATTAAATTAACCTACTCTAGGATCTATGATATGTTATGTTGCATATAAAATCTGAAAAATACTGAAGATAAAATCAACATGCATGCATGTGAGCAGTAAATCACATCTACTTCTAATTTGAGTTTAGAACTCGATACCTAAGTGCAGGTCAATGATCATTGTTGTTGAGAATATGGTAGAGAAGGTCCTTGCTGGTTACTTACAGTCGCATATGCATCCAGCCTCTATAGAAATCCACTCAAATCTTCGATCTGATCGATCTTCTCGGGAGTGCTAGCTCGTGCGAAGATCTTCTTTTTGATTGATCTAGATTCTTTCTTCAAATCTCTGAAACTTTTTCAGAGATTGAAGATGGACTTCTAGAGGAGATGAAGAGGTGAAAGAAAGATGAAAAAGAAAATATTTTTTTTTAATTTATTCTTTTTTTCCAAACCCTTAGAACCAAAAATCTAAAATTCAGATTTTTGCGCACACCCCAAGAGAGAAGACCCTTCTCTCTATTTTTTACACTTTGAACCATGCTCAAACTTTCTTCACATGAAGTCCTCTCTTCTAGTATCTTACACACATAAAAGAAACTATAAAATCTCCTTTTATAAGCATGTAAGGAGGTGGGGTGAAGAGTCCTAGTGATCCTGGACTCTTACAAGATTCCACCTCCCTTCACAATTCCACATCCCAAAACATGCGAAAAAAATATGAGACCCCCTTCCCATATTTTTTTTATGGTAAATCAATTCTTCAATTGATCTTCCACTAAAACAAAACCTCAAAATATCACACATATAAGGAGAAAAAAAATTATTGGCATGGAGAGATTGATCTAGATGAGAACAGATTCTTCTGATAAGGAATATTTTGAAATCTAATTTTAGAATATTTTTTTTTATTAAAACTAAATTAGATTTAGATGTGAGATAGAGAAGAGAAAAAACTCTTTGGTGTAAAAAAATTTTACACAAAATAATTTTGTGCGTGGAGATATATGGCATGCAAGCTAGGTTGGCACAAGGGAGAAGAGTCCTATTCCAATAAGGACTCTTAATTTTTTTATTTGGATCCAAATCAAATCACATCTGGTTTAGCCCAAATAAAATATATGAAACTCAATCTAATTAGGTTCATAAATTTTTAATCAAATCTCAATCAAATTAAAAATTAATTGAACCAAAGTTCTGATCAAATCAGGAACAATTCTTCCTTAGCGATTAGATCATCTCATAACCTAATCGAGTCAAACCTAATTGAATCTAATTCAATTAGATTTTATTTAATCCTCTTTGCTCAATCGAACTGTGCTAATTAGTAATCAATTACTAATTAATCTTTCATTAATTTACTAACATTTAGTGAATTAATTTGTTACAACTTTTGCATAAGGTTAACCATCAATCGAATTGATGATTAAGCCCTTGAATGATTCTCAATCGTTGATCAGCCACATGATCAGTCAGAATTTTTTTTTGAGTGTGACTCCATAGGTTTGAACCTAAGCTGGTAGCACAAAAATACCTTCCTGAGCCAATTGATGTAACCATCTAGCAATGATGACCCGATGTCCGGATAGATCGAATGAAGGCGAAGCAATATTCAAGAACCTATTGGCGTATGATTACCGTATAATTCATCCCTTTAACCCTAATGCTCGAGGATGACCTAAAATTTAACTGTCAGTCTTAGATAAGTCATCCACATTATATTTCAATCTTTTTCAAATCCATCACATGGATTATCTGGGCTCAGATTTTGCTAAATTGAAATATATTGATGCATGACTTCTACTAATTCAAAAGGGTCAATCCCATCTTGACTCATGCACTGATTTGATAAGTACTTGATTGTACCTAGAAACCTTCTGTCATTGAATTAAAAACTTAGTTAGTCCGACACCAAATTATAGTGAGTTGCTTGTAAGTCATCGTGATGATCTAAGATCAGAGGGATACTTATATCTATACCCTTCACGAGCTACTCTTGACAGTAGAGTGCTCTACAGTTGGTCACGTTTAGTGATGATGTACCTCTATATCTCACCTACATGCCATACCAGTATTTTCATATTATTTGATTACAAGGACAACCAACGTATATGGAACACAATGACCTACACTTGATATCACTATCGTCCTAGTAATAGCATATCGTTTGGTCGCGAACCAGTTTAAGAACTATATGATAAATCCTCCTTTATCGATCAAAGTAGTCTTAAGGACTTCATCACAACATAGGAGTTTGTTAGAAGATGTGATCTTGTGATGAAAAATTATCAAATAACTTTTATTATTTATCAATTTATACACATTTATAATTAGCACAATCGTCAAATGATTGGCTTTAGGATATAATTCCCAACAACTCTCACTTGGACTAAAATCAATCAGTATAGTATTATATAATCATCTTTGATTTATCATCTCAGAACTCCTAGATATTGAGGCTTTAGTAAATGGATTGGTCAAGTTCTCCTTTATGTCGATCTTCTAAAGATTGACGTCATCTTAACAGATTTTTCGAATAAGGTGGTAGTGATGCAAAATGCTTGGTAAGCTAATGGGACTTCAGCTCCTTGACATGAGCTATGGCTCCGATGCTGTACAATACAGTAGGACCATCATTGGAGGGTACCACTCCTACCTTGCCAATGAACCTCTACAATCGCATAGCTTCCTTGCAAGCATCGAATGCTGCAATACATTTTGCCTTGCAATTTGAATTTGACTATATTTTTCTGCTTGGAACCTTTCCAGCAGATTGCTCCATTATTTAGGGTAAGAACGTATTTCGATACACTCTTGATATTATTATGTCCAACTAAAAATTAGAATCAAATTTCACAAGTTTTAAGTCAGATTCTTCATAACCGAATTATTGATCCTTAGTATTTCTCAAATACCTAAGGATGTCCTACCAGTGATTCTACCCCGGATCTTGCAAGTATCCAGTCACTACCCTAGTGAGTATACCATATCCGATCTCATACATGGTGTATATGATAGAACAAATTCTACTTATAAACACTCTATATATGTTGGATTGAAAAACTCAAGCAGCCTTTTAGATCTATCTCTATAGATTTTCATCACTAGGATGAGAGATGCTTTTCTCAAAGTCCTTTATGAAGAACAATAATAACAATAAAACTTTTATTTTCTATAATGTAAGAAATATCATTTTTGATTAAGAGAATTTCATTCACATACAAAACAAGAAATATACTCACAAAACTATTAACCCATTTGTATTTGCAGGGTTCTTCTTTGTTCTCAACGAAGCCATGCATTTTGATCACTTATCAAAATACATGTTCCAAGTCCAGAATATTTAGCATTGCCACTGGAGAAAATATCTTGTTATGGTCAATATCATAATGTTGACAATATACTTAGGCAACCAGACGAGCTTTGTAGATCTTCACCTTCTCATCTGTGCTACTCTGATCCTATTGGAGATCTACTTACACTCTATGGGCATTGTCCCTTCGAGTGGATCAACGAGTGTTCATACACCATTGACCTTCATGGATTCTATTTTGGACCTATGGCTCCAAGCCATTATTCAGAGTCAAACCTCTGTATGGCATCCATGTAAATGATCAAATCCTTATTGTTCTCATCGAATTCAACAGGATCACATCCTAGAACTAGATACTGAAGTATCTATCCGACGAACGTGGTACTCTACCAGATCTCCTTATGGTGCATTTACAACAGGTTTTGAGTTTGATCTGATCAAATCTGATTCTATGAATTTACTAAATTATGTCGGTTCTTCTACCTATCGAACTTCATAAGTTTCACATTAAAGGTATCAGTACCTTCACCAAGGTACTTCTTTTCTGAAAGGAATGCCGAACAACTTTTAGTCTTTAGTAAGGTAGAAGTTATATCCCCTAGATTCTTCAGGGTTACTCCACAAAATAATATATATAGGACCAAGATCTAAGCAAATTTGTCTGCAAATGCTTAATATAAAACAAACACTCTCAAACCCTAAGGTAAGAAAGTATTGGCTTACATATAGTCCATATCTCATATGGAGTCTTTGCAACCGATTAATTCGAAATCCAGTTCAGAACATAACAAATAGTCTCAAGAACATTACCTTAAATGGAGACTGACAGACTTTTAAATCCCATCATAGATTGAACTATGTCTAACAAAATCGATTCTAATAATAGAGAATCCTATTCTCTTCTAGAAATATCAAAAATTCACTGAAAGGGCATTCTCCTCTTTGGTCTGACCAAAAGACTTCAATGCTCTTCCAATTTTATTTCTCTATCTTATTATGAAATTATTTAAATATTTTAAATAATTTAAATTTATGGCAAACATGTTCGTAGATCCAATACATCAGTATATATCAGATTCAGAACATCATTGGCTCGTTCACTTTTTCCAGCAAAAGATAATTTGATCATCTTATTAAAGAGATAGGATTGATAGATTGACAATGATTCACAATCATTGACTTCGAGAATTATCTTGTTGATCTTATTCTTATTTAATGACTGAGCCTAAACTACTAAAGGTAGGCTTCTATGACATTATTTACTCTAGAGTTTGTTTGATTGTGTACAATACACTAACAAACTGTGACATTCATAAATATTATTTTTTAGTTGTCCACATGATTTTGACATCATTCATAATGAAATCATAAAATCATTAGACAATAGTGACAATCACTAAAATGACATTATTGAAATTGAAAATAGGCTCGACGATTCTTAAAATTAGGATTGGAACATAACTTCCAACTCCAATGTTCAGGAACCTCTTACTATTTTCAAACTTTCTACTAATCTGAAGTCATTACAATAATTTGTATTAACTTTTAATATTCAATACTGAGGTAGTAGTGTCACGGATAGAAAAATCACAAGGTGTTATCATATAAGTACTTTATCCAGCAATCCTTTACTGATTTATCTTCCTTTGCCTATTCGGATCAAGGAACTCTGCCAGACTAGGTTAATTTTAGACTCTTTTGTTAGTTTGGGCTCATTAGCCCAAGCGTGACTCTTTTGCACCTTTTTTTTTATTTCTCAAAGAATTATTACCACACTGAAGACACATCTTCAGAGGTATGAAAGAACTCTTTCAATATTTGAAGAAGTTTTTTCCACTGAGCATCATCAAATTTACAACTAAATTCATATTTTTTATTGCTCTAAAAAATACCACATGGTGATTTGATCATGTGGCCACTTCTGATAAGTGCCTTTGATCACATCACATGTGTTGGATGTGAAAACTTCAGGTGCTGGAACCATAATCATATTTAGGATCCATTCGTGCTCTAGAACTATTTGCAACTTTCGATACCAATTATCAAAGTTGGATCCTATAAATTAGTCACTGTCAAATAGTAAATGGAGCAACGTACATCTAGCCATAACTGAAAGAAAAATACAAGACCTCTATGTTTATGAATTGATTGAGCCTAAAGACTTAGATTTTAGTCTAAAGATTCTCCCACTATTTTAGTCAAATTGGTAGCCTCTACCTCCAATCCGAGGAATTACCTTAATTTCTTAGCAGGTACTAGAATCCACACAGACTGTATACAAGTCTGAGGATGGCTCGATCAACCCATATACATCTATGGATAGGTTCTCAATCAATTATTTATTTAAATAATTTTTAGTAATTAATTTTTTTTTAGATTTTATTTCAGTAGGTGATAGGCCTCCATTGAAAGTTTTGATTAGATCAAACCATTAATATGAACCTACTCAGTGTTTCTAACTAATGAATAATCAGGTCCGAAGATGGCTCGATCAACCCAATCATCATCAGATAGTATAATAGAGTCATCATATGATGAATAATAATTTCATCATTCAGAGAGAACACCAGACGGATGGCACCTGCAATGTCAATAAAAAATAATGGACCCATTATCATTCACCTTAATGGGAGGCTATGATCTAGTTATCTCCATAACTAGCTCATTTTATGGATCTAACAATTTAGAGAATTTAAGAATCAGTTTAGAAAAGAGATGAGAAGAGATCAACTAGTAAACCACAATCCTTCCACTAACTTCACTAAGTTATTGAATTGGATCAGGGTCATACTAATTGAAATGGTACCTAGATCAGTCATGCTGATCAAGCTTAATAGCATGAATCAACTCGAATCACTTAGCAGTCTAATCAAGACATAATTCATCAAATTGGCCAGATAAGTGAGATCGGTGGGAGGGTCTGCTAAGCTTGCCTTAGACCCTATCGAAATGGCCAGATAAGCCGCTCCCAATTAAAAATTATCGATCGAAATGCCAAACTTACCTTAGACATCAATTGATTAATTAGTTTCGATTTGACCAACCTAATGATTCAGATTCAACCACTGAACCACAATCAAGATCCATTTGGTCTAATCAAAGATATGAACTTGACCATCTATGACTATTGTATTGGTTGTAGAGAAATCTTGATTTAATCTAATTCAATATTTGATTAGATTTAATCAATTTCTCTAGTTAGTTCATTAACTCTTTGATTCCAACTTTAGATCAAACCTAATTAAGAGGACCTGATTTGAGCTAACCCATATCCTCATATTTTATGCGAATGACATTAGATCTTTAATTCATAATTCTAGATCTAATCGATACTATACTTAATTCTCAATTAAGTTTCAGCATCAACATAGGTTTAGATTTAGATTTAAAATAATTTTAAATTTTTTATTTTATAAATAATTTACAACAAATATTATGCAAAAAATTTTTATTTTAAAACTAGGTTGACTCAATCAACATTGAGCCAGCTACATAAGGAGACTGAGTCAACTCAGTTCAAAACTGGATCAACTCAGTAATTGTGTGAGCACGATTCAAAGAGTTTTAGATCTGAAAATTCTTGTATAATACTAAAATAAAATCAATCATAATATTTTTAGATTATATCTAAAATTTTTATGATTCAAAATTTTATTTTTTCATGATTAAAATAATTTTAATCACATAGAATAGATGTCTTATTTTTCATACAACTTTGTATCACATACAACAAACCTAGGATTTTAAGATCTAGGGTTTTGCAGAAAAATAAGTTCTTTCTTTTGCATTCTTCTTCATAAGATCCAATCACATAGCACCCCTACACATCATAAGAGCACCCCATTGAATGGAAAGAGAGGATCTTTAATCTTTTTTGCTCCTATGATCAGATGGTCTGGTGATCAACCCAATCCAAGTACTTGCTAATCGGATTATCTAATCTAATCACATATCATATATGCTTGAATTTAGATCTAATTTAAATTATATTAGATCTAATTATTATCTTAAATCATATCTAAATCAGATCATAAATATCACATGTATGACATAAAATTAAATTTTATCAATGATTAGCACAAACTAGGACAACCTTTTCACTGTAAGGGGTAAACCCTATAGCAAGACAACCATATATCAGTTTTTGTGATCCATTATTAATTAAATTTATATTTAAATATTACATATCAGATCTAAATAAAATTAAATTTTAGATTTAATATGCATATAAATCATGTCATAACGAACCTATGCTCTGATACCACTGTTGGGATGCGTAGGTGATTTCATACATTTATTTTGAAACTTTTTCGAAAAAATTATAGTGAAAGATAATGAGATTAATCAAATTAATCAAATATATATATGATTTAATCATCAAATTAATATACTCTAGGATCTATGATATGTTATGTTGCATATAAAATCTAAAAAATACTGAAGATAAAATCAGCATGTATGCATCTAAGCAATAGATTACATCTACTTGTAATCTGAGTTTAGAACTCGATACTTGAGTGTGGATTAATGATCGCCATAGTTGAGAATATGGTAGGGAAGGTCCTTGCTGGTTACTCATAGCTGCACACGTATCCGGTCTCTACGAAAAATCCACTCGAAGCTCCGATCTGATCGGTCTTCTCGAAAGTGCTAGCTCACGTGAAGATCTTCTTCTTGACTGATTTGGATCTTTTTTTCAAATATTTAAAATTTTTCTAGAGGTTGAAGATAGACTTTCAGAGAAGATGGAGTATTGAAAGAAAGATGAAGAAGAAAATAATTTTTTTCTAATTTATCTCTCTTTCCAAACTCTTAGAACCAAAAATCTGAAATTCAGATTTTTGCGCACACCCCAAGAGAGAGGACCCACCTCTCTACTTTTTACATCATGAACCATGCCCAAACTTCTTTCACATGAAGATCTCTCTTTTAGTATCTTACACACAAAAGAAACTACAAAATCTCCTTTTATAGGCATGTAAGGAGATGGGGTGAAGAGTCCTAGTGATCCTGGACTCTTACAGGATTCTGCCTCCCTTCACAATTCCACATTCGAAACCATGTGAAAAAAATATGGGATCCTACTTTTTATATTTTTTTATAGTAAATTAGTTCTCCAGATAATATCTTAAGAAAAATTTCTTTAAAATGTTACACATATAAGGAGAAATAAATTTATTGGCCTGGAGAGATTGATCTAGATGAGAACAGATTCTCCTGATAAGAAATATTTTGAATTCTAATTTTGGAACCTTTCTTTTATCAAAACTAAATCAAGTTTGGATGTGAGATAGAGAAGAGAAAAAACTCTTTGGTGCAAAAAAATTTCTTACAAAATAATTTTGTGCATAGAGATATATGGTATGCAAGCTGGGTTGGCGCAAGGGAGAAGAGTCCTATTCTAATAAAGACTCTTAATTTCTTTATTTGGATCCAAATCAAATCACATCTAGTTTAGGCCAAATAAAATATATGAAATTTAATCTAATTAGATTCATAAATTTTTAATAAAATCTCAATCAAATTAGAAATTGATTGAGCCAAAGTCCTTATCAAATCGGAGATAATTCTCCCTTAGCGATTAGATCATCTCATAACCTAATCGGGTCAAACCTAATTGAATCTAATTCAATTAGATTTTATTTAATCCTCTTTGCTCAATCAAATTAAGCTAATCAATAATTTAATTACTAATTAATCCTCTATTAATTTATTAATACTTAGTAAATTAATGTATTGCAACTTTTGCATAAGGTTAACCATCAATCGAATTGACGATTAAGCTCTTGAACGATTCTCAATCGTTGATCAGCTAGATCAGTCAGAAACTTCTTTTGAGTGTAACCCCATAGGTTCGAATCTAAGCTGGTAGCATAAGAATACCTTCATGAACCAATCAATGTAACCATCTAGCAATGATGATCCGACGTCCGGATAGGTCGAATGAAGGCGAATCAACATTCAAGAACTTATTGGCATATGGTTACCATATAATTCATCCCTTTAATCCTAATACTCAAGGATGACCTAGGATTTAACTATCAATCCTAGATAAGTCATCCATATTATATTTTAATCTTTTTCAAATCCATCACATGGATTATCCGAACTCAGATTTTGCTAAATTGAAATACACTGATGCATATCTCCTACTAATTCGAAGGGGTCAATCCCATCTTGACTCACGCACTGACTTGATAAGTACTTGACTGTACTTAAAATCCTTCCATCACTGAATTAAAAACTCAGTTAGTCTGATACCAAAGTACAGTGAGTTGCTTGTAAGTCATCATGATGATCTCAGATCGGAGGGATACTTTTACCTATACCCTTCGTGAGCTATCTTTAACAGTAGAGTACTCTATAGTTGGTCACGTTCAGTGACGATGTACCCTATATCTCACCTGCATGCCATACCAGTATCTCCATACTATTTGGTTATAATGACAACCAATGCATATGGCACACAACGACCTACACTTGATATCGCTATCATTCTAGAAATAACATATCGTTTGTTCGCGAACCAGTTTAAGGACTACGTGATAAATCTTTCTTTATCGATCAAAGTAATTCTAAGGACTTCATCACAACATAGGAGTTCATTAGAAGATATAATCTTGTGATAAAAAATTATCAAATAATTTTTATTATTTATCAATTCATATATATTTATAATTAGCACAATCATCAAATGATTGGTTTTAGGATATAATTTTTAGTAGAAAAAAGTCTACTCCACAGCAAGAATAGTACCCCTTGAACTCTTCAAGGTTACTTTTGTAGTGACCAACATGTTGACCAGTTTGAGAATAGTGCAATCGAGTTTGTTCATATAAAAATTTACAATAAATTGACTACATGAACTCGTAAGGGATTGAAGAATCAAATTCATCTGTAATTCCTTTTGCATTTCAAGTCCGAGTTTCTCAAGCTCCTCAATGTCCTTGATCACTATCATACGGTGCTCATGGACAGACTATCCTTTGCATATTTTCAAGTTGAAGAGTCTCTTGAATACTTCGAAGTGCGCTGTACGGCTCTGCTCACCATACAACTTTTGCAGGTGAGTGATCATAGCCCTGATAGTAGGCATATGCTCATGCTGGCTTTGCAACTTATTTGATATTGATGCCAACATATCGCACTTGACTCGACTATCTTCATCCATCCACTTTTCAAAAGCAACTCTTTACTTGACAGTAGGATGGTTTGGTAACACTATGGGTTCTTGATCGAGTATATGACTTAATTTTTCTGAGGTCCGGATAATCCTGAGATTTTTGAGCCAGTCTTTGTAATTAGTTTCGGTCAAATGATTGGTTTCAAGGATGCGGGCTAAAGGGTTTGAGGCTGACATTATTTAACTGCAAGAGTAGATATTCAAATTAGACTTTTGTACTTAAATATTATACTTGCTTCTAAGGACTTTAAGATGCAAATAATGACTCCTATTAATTTTTTGGATCCCTCTACTCTTCGGGAAGGAAACAAAAATCCTAATGCGACAAAGGATTCCTAGTGGGTGCTACGGTCTCACCAATGCCATGCACCTCATCTAACAGTTATTGATAACATGGACACCGATGCATAGGCAACTCTTCATCCAGATACTTCTCTAAGCATGTTGCAATGACTTGGTCTTTGTTAGATGTGTGCCCTAGATGCCAGATTGGCTGACACATTCCTGTACAAATCTAAGGACAAATTTATAATTTTGACTATAAATCAATAAATGGGTTATTCTTATATCACATTGTGTACATTGTGTCTGTGATACATCTTTTGAGTTAGTAGGAATGTCAATTCATATTTTCAAAAGTTAAAAATTTAAGGCATGAATTTACATAAATAACTCATAAACAGCTCCTGACCATAGGATCATCATGAGGATGGTGATCGATCCGGAAGATTGGTGTACGATCGCTTCCTTAGGATAGATGTGTCTTGAGTCTATGGTGTGAAGACATCGAAGTGAAAGTACAGGTATTCATTGAGAATGAGAGTACTGAGCGTGACCATATCGAGCAGTCATAAGAAAATCTACCTTCTCATCGATGACTAAGCTCGATGCTGCAGTTGTGTGTCTAGTTCTTTGATCTGAGATGCATCGACAGTTCACCTTGAGTGTGTTATAGTTTGACTACACCATAACTCGATCTCCTAGCCATTCAAAATCCTGAGGTGTATGTTGGTTATAGCATATTCATTGTAGGAACTAGGTCACACCAAGATGGGATCTATCAACCTCGGTAGATGAGAGGAGTAGTCCTATGATGATCGAAAGATCGAGTCCTTAAGCCCATGGCCATAGCAGAGTGAAATAATGAAAAAAAAATTTCCATTGAGATTTTACATCAGACTCGAATCGATCGATTGATTCATATGACTGATGTCGGGTTTGACGAGTTCACCTTAACCCTAATTCAGTTGGGACTCATGATAGAGGAACTCAATCACACAGGTAGTTGCACCGAGAGGTTCGTCTTCAGTTTTGATGGATTGCCACCATATACTGCTAGGTATCACTGATGGATTTTGAAAGCAATTAGAATGATCTTGATGATCGATCATTCTAATTATCTGAATCAGAAGAGTTCGGGTCCATCGAAAGGAGTTTTGATGATGTCGATGATGAGATCACGACATGTCTCATTACCATACGAAATTGAACCTAACTAGATCACACTAACAAGGGTTAGGATCTGGATGTCATCAATTGGGCTAGCCCAATTGATTTGGATTAGATCCAATTAGGTTCAAAAAAATCATGCTAGCACACGATTGAGCCTAACTTTCTCCTCGTGTAATTTTTTCTATCTCGACTGAGCCAAATATGATTTGACTCATCCAGAGAACCTTGAAAAGATTTTTTCAGTCTAAATGAAGCTTGTCCAGCACAGAAAAGGCTTGTCTTAATTCATGAGATGAATTTAAGACAACACCTGCTAATTTCTGACACCTGCCATTTTTCTTTTAGGACATCTGTCAAATGTTGACATATGGGTCTTAAACTGAAGGCCACTTGGCAAGAAGTTATTGGAAGATTTTTGTGGAGTGTCCACATGTCAAATCAGCATCAAATTAGGTGTCATAATCAAATTATGATGTGAGCCCAATTGGATAAAGAGGGCGCCCCAAGTGGATAAGGATGGAAGGAGTCTTGGTCAACATGGACTCTTTGGCGCCAACATGATTGTGCTTATCCAATGTTGGCACCAACTCTTGGAGAGAGGCTTGGGTTCTTATTTAATGTGATCAGATGATATCACTCCATCAATTAGAATTTTTTTAGATTAAATAAAATTTTTTGATTGGTCGAATGATGTGGCACTGTGCAGCACAGCAGGGTCTATATAAACCTTGTCTGCACCTAGGGTTTAAGATATTGTGCCAAACCCATCAAAGCTGCCACCCCCCTTCCTCTTCTACACATCCCATCTGAAGTCCTCCCTCTCCTCTTCATGTCCAAGGAGTTGGGCATCCATCTGATGCAAGATCAAGGTGTGGTGACGCCATGAACAGGAAGGCTGCAGGAGTTCTTCAACAAGCTGCTGCTCCAACTTCAGGAAGACTTTTGAAGATCTTCCTAATCATATTTAGTTCTGATTTTTGGAGCAGAGATTCATGAGGAGAAGATGATCTAGGTCCTACCTAAGTAGATACCAGTAGAGGTCAGACAATTGCATGGCTAAATCAGAACCTCAGGCTTGCTGCGATCATCTACAGGGTAATCAGATTACCCTTGAGGTATTTCATATTTTCTCATGCTTTTAGATTTATTTTAGAATTAATATTAGATAATAAAATTAGATCTAAAGATTTAGATCTAAAATAAATATAAGATAATTTTTTTTTTTAAATTATTCCACCCCAAATTTGATGAAATCTGGAAGATCCTATAAGGAAAAAGATAGTTTTTCCTTCAACTGGTATCAGAGACAGGTTCATGGCTCAGTTTCAGATCTAATTTAGATCTAATTTTAATTTTAATTTATTTGATATTAAAAGATTTAAGATGTTACATCAGATATAATAGAATCTAAAATTAAAATATTTAAAATTAAATCTGAAAAGATCTAACATGCATGAGATGTATGACTAAACTAGGAATAATTATGATCTATGAATAGTCTTGTAAGTTTATATTTTAATGAGATTAAAATATAATTTAGATCTAATTTATTCTCTATTTTTTGATGATATAAATATTATATTGAGATAAAAAATAAAAAATAAAAATTTAGATAATACATAAGATTGATCTGTTGCATGCCTAGACTAGTTGTAGAATTATTCTAGTAACTGTCTAGAATAAATTTTATGTTGAATAGTTTAATTTAAATTTTATTTTTTAGATGCCTAGACTAGTTGTAGAATTATTCTAGTAACTGTCTAGAATAAATTTTATGTTGAATAGTTTAATTTAAATTTTATTTTTTAGATATTATATGTGATGTATTAAATCTAAAAGCATATTAATTAGATCAATTTTTGATACATGAGATGTATGCAAAGCATGTATTAGTTAGATCTTAAATTGTATATGTGATATGTAAATTTAGATCTAACTAATTTTGTAGTTAAATTTATATTTTTGATTAAGGTATTCCTTATGGCTGCTCGATCATAAGAATAAAGTAGGGTTTAAAGGTCCTCTCCTCCCATTCAATAGGTGTTCTTATGACGTGTAGGGATGCTGCGCATTCATCCTTAATCAGAAATCAAAACTTACTTTTCTGTAAAACTCTAGATCCAGAAATCCTAAGATTTATTTTATATAATTTGTTTATGAACCCAAGACTTAATTAATGAATTAAGCTTATGAAATTAAATTAGGTCTAAAATTAAAAATTTCAGATCTAAGTCATTTTTATAAAATTGGGTTCGGGCTTGGGTAGCTCAATTAGGTCTAGTGGTTGATCAAACCGAATCAACAGTTGGTTAAGTGGGATCATGAAAGCTAATAATTGACCAGTCTAATAAGATTAAGTCTGGGTCAAGGTCGAATCACATTTAGATGTGACTCGATCAAGTTAAGACCTAATTTGGCTTAGTGGTTAGAGCCTGGATTGTAGGCTAACCCAATTAGTTCTAGTTCGATAATTTGGTGTCTAAGGTAAGTTGGGCAGATGCGATCGACTGATTTTTAATTGGGAGCTACTCGACTCGAATACGTTCTTGTCGAGTTAATGGCATATCCCTTCCATCGATCTCACTTACCTAGCCATATGTGTCGATCCAGTTCTGATTAAAGGTGGCTAACAATTCGAGCTAACCAATGCCACTAGGTTAGTCATAATTGTTATGACTATGTCAAGTCAATTTTAATGAGACCTAAATCAAATCTTCCTAAAAAAATATTAAGTCTAGGTCTTCCATCATTGTGGATGTGCGGGCCCTTCCCGAGTTAATTATTCTCAACTGGATACAATGGCTCAGTTGCGCCGAGAAGATGCAACCATGTTCATTAGGCATTGGGTGCTACGAATTAGAGGATGGGTTGGGCTCAATATTCTGGATACGATGAGGGATCCAATCAAGAATCTAGTTCGTGCAAATGGTGGGTTTGACTTAACTAAGGATTGGAGCAATATTCCAAGCACGATGAGCTTCATGAATTAGAGACCAAGTTTTGGATGCACCATGATTAGAGAATCATTGGACAAGAGTTATCCACTCATTGGTTGACCCATCATCAATAACTGTTAGGTGAGGTGATGAGCCAGTCGGTGAGACCGCACCACCTACTAGAAATCAATGATCACGAAGATTTTCACATCTCTACCAAGAGAGTGTAGAAATCTGAGAAAATAGTGGGAGCCTAATTTGTTTAAAAATAAAATTTTTAAACAAATTGGTTAAGTCTGATTACAAAATCTAACTAGAAACTTTTGATTCTCTACAGAAAAGATGTCTGCGTCCAACCCCCTGACCAAAATACTAGACACCCATAGATTGACTGGATCCAATTTCAAGGATTGGTTAAGGAACTACAGAATTATTTTGGATTTCAAAAAATTGATCTATGTCTTGGACCAAGACCCACTTGCCATGCTAGCACGTCCGACTGCTGAATAGAGAGCATCTCTAAAAAAGTGGATGGATGATGATAACAAAGCAAGGTACTACATGTTGGGTGCAATGTCTGATGACTTGCAGCGCCAACATGAGAATATTATGACTACCTATCAAATATTGGCTCACCTACAAGAGTTGTTTGATGAACAAAGTCGTGCAGCCAAGTATCAAGTCTGTCAAAGACTTTTTAAGGTTAAAATGCATGATGGACAGTCAGTCCAAGATCATTGTTTGATAATGATCAAGGATCTTGAGGAGCTTGAGAAGCTCGGTGTCATCTTAGACAAGAATTTTTAGACTGATGTGATCCTTCAGTCCTTGTCTGATGCATATAGTCAGTTCATCATGAACTTCCATATGCATAAGATGCAGTGTACCTTGGTCGAGTTAATGAACATGTTGGTTACGGCTGAGCTTTCTATGAAGGGTTCAAAAGGCTCAGTTCTTAGTGTGGAGTGGACTTCTTCCAAGAAAAAGTCTTTTGAAAAGAAAAAGAAGTCTGCGAAAAAGCAGAAGGTGGATGGAAAGAAGAAGAAGACAGAATCGAAGAAGAAGGCTGCTGAAAAAGAAAAATATTTTCACTGTCAATCAGACGGCCATTGGAAGCGGAACTGTCCTCAGTATCTGGCCACCCTGAAGAACAAGAAGGATGATCATTCAGGAGGTATGCTCATTTTAGAATCTAATCTTACGATTTTTTTTACATTCAGTTGGATGCTTGACTCTGGTTCTAGTGCTCATTTGTGCACTTCTATGCAGGGTCTTGAGGAGAGCAGGAGGCTGAGGGATGGGGAGATAATCCTATGCATCAAAAATGGAGCAAGAGTTGCTGCCGTGGCTGTGGGAATCTATCCTCTGCGATTACCATTAGGATTAGATTTATTTCTTAGAGATTGTTATTATGTGCCTGCAGCAAGCAGGAATTTGATTTTTGTTTCATGTTTAGCATAAGAAGGCTATGTGATTATCTTTCATAAGGACCATTGTAACAAATTTTATGAAAATAATAAAGTTGTAGATGGTTTTTTTATTAATGATCTCTATCAGCTACATATTGATGTATCTGTATTTAATATCGAGCAAAATATGAATGTCATAGGAATTAAAAGGCCTAGAGATACTCTAAATGATAGGTATCTGTGGCACCTAAGGCTAGGTCATATAGCGGAAGATAGGGTTAACAAATTGGAGAAATTCGGGCTGTTGAGTCCGTTGACTTTCGAGTCATATCTAGTTTGTGAATCATGCCTTCAAGGCAAAATGACCAAACTCCCTTTTGTGGGACATGGGGAAAGGGCCACAGACCTACTTGCCCTAGTACATACGGATGTATGCAGCCCATTTGATGTGCCGGCTAAAGGCAACTATGTCTACTTCATCACCTTTACCGATGATATGTCTAGGTACGGGTATGTGTTTCTAATGAAACACAAGTCTGAAACCTTTGAAAGGTTCAAAGAATTCAGACATGAAGTAGAAAAACAAACAGGAAAGTCCATTAAGATTCTTCGATCAGATCGAGGAGGTGAATACCTTAGTCGAGAGTTTCTAGACTATCTTAAAGATAATGGTATAGTCTCTCAATGGACTTCACCTGAAATGCCACAACTCAATGGGGTTTCAGAATGGAGAAATCGGACCCTATTAGATATGGTCCGTTCTATGATGAGCTTCACGGACCTCCCTGAGTTTCTTTGGGGACATTGTCTCATGACAGTAATATATGTATTGAATAGGATTTTCTCTAAAACCATTCCTACCACATCGTATGAGATATGGCATAGTAAGAAGCTTAGTCTGAATCATATTAGAATTTGAGGTTGTCCGGCTTATGTCAAGAGACAGCAGGCGGATAAGTTAGAGTTCAGGTCTTTTAGAGCTCGATTCATAGGATATCCTAAAGAATCATTAGGATACTATTTTTATATTTCGGAAGACCACAATGTGATTGTGAGTCGAAATGTTATTTTTTTTGAAAAATAATTTATTCAAGATGGTAGCATCGAAAAAATAATTAAGCTCAAGGAGAATGTCTCCCAAAAGCAACGAGCTAAAGAACCTGAGGAACCAAATCAATCAGAACCAGTCGTAACACAACCTCTTCCACCTCATAGATCGACTAGGATTTTTCGTCCTCCTGAATGGTACTTAAATACTATACAAGAGGATATAGAGAAAATATTTCTCACAAAAAATAGGACTCATGGTGATGATCCCAAGACCTATGATGAGGCGATATCAGATATCGACTCTGAGAAATGGTTAAAGATAATAAGATCTGAAATTGACTCGATGCACTCAAACTAAGTCTGGATCTTGGTAGATCCACCTGAAGGTATTGTACCTATTGGGTGTAAATAGATCTTCAAAAGAAAGATAGGTGCAGATGAGAATGTAGAGACATTCAAGACTAGGCTCGTAGTGAAAGGTTATAGTCAGCATGAAGGCATTGACTATCAGGATACCTTCTCGCCCGTAGCCATGCTAAAATCCATCTGCACATTGCTTGCTATTGCAGTTTATTTCGATTATGAAATATGGCAGATGGACGTAAAAATGATATTCTTAAATGGACATCTTGAGGAAGATATCTATATAGAACAACCACCTGGTTTCACATCCAGTGATGATGATCACAAGGTCTGCAAGCTGCAAAGGTCCATTTATGGACTTAAGCAAGCATCTCAGAGCTGGAATACTTGTTTCAATGATGTGATCAAAATATTTGGTTTCATCAAGAACAAGGAGGAACCATGTGTGTTCAAAAAGGTCAGTGGGAGCGCAGTTATCTTTCTCGTATCGTACGTAGATGACATCCTCCTAATTGAGAATGACATTCCCATGTTGACCTCAGTCAAAGTATGGTTGTCTAAGGAGTTCTCTATGAAAGATCTAGGAGAGGCATCCTTTATACTGGGTATTAAGGTCTATTGAGATAGACCAAATAGGATACTGAGACTTTCATAGAAGATGTACATAGAGGAGGTGCTAAAAAGATTTAGCATGGAAAACTTCAAAAGAGGTTTAGTACCTTTTAGACATGGCATTCATCTCTCCAAGAAGATGTGCCCTAGTACACCTGAGGAGATTGAACGCATGAGCAAAATCCCTTATGCTTCGACAATAGGGAGCCTCATATATGCCATGCTATGTACACGACCTGATATAGTCAATGCTGTGAGTGTCACAAGCAGATATCAGTCGAATCCAGATGAAGAGCACTGGACTTCTGTGAAATGTATCCTTAAGTACTTAAGAAGGACTAAGGATATGTTTTTAGTCTTTGGGAATGAAAAACTCCAGATTCAGGGATATACAGACTCAGACTTTATGTCTGATATAGATGATCGAAAGTCAACATCTGAGAGTCTGTTCATTTAGAATGGTGGTGCAGTTAGCTGGAAGAGTTTCAAGCAAACGGTGATTGCTGATTCCACCATGGAGGCAGAGTATATTGCTACATCAGAAGCTGCGAAGGAGGCATTCTGGTACAAAAAGTTTGCTGCAGAGCTTGGAGTGATGCCATCGGATGCCATCCCTCTTTACTGCGACAATAATGGTGCCATAGCCCTAGCTAAGGAGCCAAGATCTCACCAGAAGTCCAAGCATATCGAGCGGCGATTCCATCTGATCCGTGATTACCTCGAAAAAGGTTATGTCGTGGTTAAGAGAGTCGACTCTACAGACAATGTGGCAGACCCACTGACAAAGCCATTAGGCCAGCAAAAGATCGAAGCCCATCTTGAGAAGATGGGACTTAGATATGTAGCCAATTGGCATTAGGTCAAGTGGGAGTTTGTTAGATGTGTGCCCTAGATGCTAGATTGGCTGACACATTCCTGTACAAATCTAAGGGCAAATTTATAATTTTGACTATAAATCAATAAATGGGTTATTCTTCTATCACATTGTGTATATTGTGTCTGTGATATATCCTTTGAGTTAGTAGGATGTCAATTCATATTTTTAAAAGTTAAAAATTTAAGGTATGAATTTACATAACTAACTCATAAACAGCTCTTGATCATAGGATCATCACGAGGATGGTGATCGATCTGGAAGGTTAGTGTACGATCACTTTCTTAGGGTAGATGTGTTTTGAGTCTATGGTGTGGAGACACCGAAGTGAGAGTACAGGTATTTGTTGAGAATGAGAGTACTGAGCGTGACTATATCGAGCAGTCATAAGGAAGTCTACCTTCTCGTCGATGACTAAGCTCGATGCTGCAGTTGTGTGTCTAGTTCTTTGACCTGAGGTGCATCGATAGTTCACCTTGAGTGTGTTATAGTTTGACTACACCATAACTCGATCTCCTAGCCATTCGAAACCCTGAGGTGTATGTTGGCTGTAGCATATTCATTGTAGAAACTAGGTCGCACCAAGATGGGATCTATCAACCTCGGTAGATGAAAGGAGTAGTCCTATGATGATCAAAAGATCGAGTCCTTAAGCCCATGGCCATGGTAGAGTAAAATAATGGAAAAGAGTTTTTCATTGGGGTTTCACATCAGACTCGGATCGATCGATTGATTCGTATGACTGATGTCGGGTTTGACAAGTTCACCTTAACCCTAATTCAGTTAGAACTCATGATAAAAGAACTCAATCACACAGGTAGCTGCACTGAGAGGTTTGTCTTCAGTTCTGATGGGTTGCCACCATATATTGTTAGGTGTCACTGGTGGATTTTGGGAGCAATTAGAATGATCTTGATGATCAATCATTCTAATTGTCTGAATCAGAAGAGTTCTGGTCCATCGAAAAGAGTTTCGATGATGTTGATGATGAGATCATGATATATCTCATTACCATACAAAATTGAACCTAACTGGATCACACTAACAAGGGTTCAGATCTGGATGTCATCAATTGGGCTAGCCCAATTGATTTGGATTAGATCCAATTAGGTTCAAAAAAATTGTGCTAGCACACGATTGAGCCTAACTTCTCCTCGTGTACTTTTTTCTATCTCGACTGCACCAAATATGATTTGACTCACCCAGAGAACCTTGAGAATGTTTCTCTTAATCTAAATGAGGCTTGTCTAGCTTAGAAAAGGTTTGTCTTAATTCATGAGATGAATTTAAGATAACACCTGCTAATTTCTGACACCTACCATTTTCATTTTAGGACATCTATCAAATGTTGACATATGGGTCTTAAATTGAAGGCCACTTGGCAAGAGGTTATTGGAGGATTTTTGTGGAGTGTCCACATGCCAAATCAGCATCAAATTAGGCCCATAATCAAATTATGGCGTGAGCCCAATTGGATAAAGAGGGCACCCCAAGGGGATAAGGATGGAAGGAGTCTTGATCAACATGGACTCTTTGGCGCCAACATGATTGTGCTTATCCAATGTTGGCACCAACTCTTGGAGAGAGGCTTGGGTTCTTATCTAACGTGATCAGATGACATCACTCCATCAATTAGAATTATTTTTAATTAAATAGAATTTTTTGATTGGTCGAATGATGTGGCACTGCGCTGCGCAGCAAGGTCTATATAAACCCTGTCTGCGCCTAGGGTTTAAGATATTGCACCAAACCCATCAAAGCTGCCACCCCCCTTTCTCTTCTCCATGTCCCATTTGAAGTCCTCCCTCCCCTCTTCACGCCCAAGGAGTTGGGCATCCATCTGATGCAAGATCAAGGTGTGGTGATGCCTTGAACAGGAAGGCTACAGGAGTTCTTCGACAAGCTGCTGCTCCAACTTCAGGAAGACTTTTGAAGATCTTTCTAATCAGATTTAGTTTTGATTTTTGGAGTAGAGATTCATGAGGAGAAGATGATCTAGGTCTTACCTGAGTGGATACTAGTAGAGGTCAGACGATTGTGTGGCTAAATCATAACCTCAGGCTTGCTGCGATCATCTATAGGGTAATCAGATTATCCTTGAGGTATTTTATATTTTCTCATACTTTTAGATTTATTTTAGAATTAATATTAGATAATAAAATTAGATCTAGAGATTTATATTTTAAATAAATATAGGATAAAATTTTTTTAAATTATTCCATCCCAGATTTGATGAAATCTGAAAGATCCTACAAGAAAAAAGATGATTTTTCCTTCAGTCTCTAAGTCATGTGGGCTCATCTAATAGTTATTGCCCATACTTTTTAGTTAAGCCCGACCCACCGTTCACAAGTAGGTGCAGGCCATCATTGTGTCCCTCACCTAACAGTTATTGGGCCCAACCCCATCCTTATTCTAGAGCAACTCTTTACTAATAGAGTGGTTGCGTATTTCTGATGCAACTGAACCACTGTAACCAATCGAGAACAATCAACATCGATAGCACACCCGCTCATTTACAATGGTGGAAGACCTATGGACTTAATATTTATAAAAAGGTTTAGATTTAGGTCTCATCTAATCAATCATCATATGATCGATCTAATTGGCATGGCTAAACCAAATTGCTAAGCAACCTTATTCAAGACCCAATCTTCCAAATTGGTCAGGTAAGTGAAGATCGGTGAGGGTCCCCCTGTTGCTTTTCTTAGATATCAATAAATTAATCTGGTAAGCGAACGAAACTAATTAAATAATCATGTCTCAATTACTTTTCTTAGACACTAATAGGTTAATTGCTCCAAACAAGTTACTCAAGCGAATTAGGCTCAAATCATTGAGCTAAATTAGATCTTTAGGTTAATCGAGTCTACATATGGGACTCAATCGATTCGATCAATAATAATTGCATGATCATTTAACTTAATTGATCTAATCCTAATCAATATTTGACTCGATTCGATCAATTACTTAATTGAATTAGACCTATATGATTCAAATCAAAAATCTTAGATGCAATCCTATTACATGACCTAATTTTGATTTTCCATGACCAAAACCCTCATGCACAAACATAAATTTCAGATTCTAAAATCAAATTTTAGATCTAAATTTCTTATATAAAAATAAGTTTTAAATTATAAAAATAATTTTTAAATTTAACATACAAACATATATCTCGTATATGTATATAAAATTCAGATCTGAATAAAATTCAGATCAACAACATGATATCATATATCTCATATACTAATTATGGATCATATTGAAAGCAACTTTATGACCTGAATATATAATCACATATCTCATATATGAATCATGAATCAGATCAAATAAAATTTTAGATTTATGCATGCATCTACATATCATGTGAACATGAACTAGAAATCATTCTAGATCAAAATTCAAATATATACATGCTTTTATATATCAATTATATGTTCTAAAATTAAATTTAAAATTAAATTTTAGATTCAAAGATTTATCTATACATCTCATATATCAAGAGAAAATCAGATTTTGAAACTCTTTCTAAAATATGTATGTCAGTTTTCAGCATATGAAATCCGTGGCTCTGATACCACTGTTAAAATTTGAGGTTTGGGGCATGCATGTGTGTTTTAAAATTTTATTTTTTAAATATCACAGTGAAATATAAGATTAAAATACTTTTAATCTAAATCATATATGCATAAAAATATAAAACCACAAGGATCTAGTTCATGTGCTGAAATTGATATATGCTAAAATTCAGATTATGATCAAATAGCATATCTGTTTCGCAATCCTTTTCTTCAAATCTGGATTTGAAGGAGAAGAGATTTTTTTCTAGCCACACAAATATCCGATCTCTATAGGTATCCACTGGAGATCAGCCTGGAACAGTCCTCTTAAGATTGAATTTTCTTCTCTAAAAAAATTCAGCCTGCTGAATCTGAACAAAGCCTAGATCACGATCAACTCTTGATCTCTTTTCTTGATCTTCTTCTTCTCTTCTTCTCTTATCTTTCTTCCTTGCTTTATGCTACTACCAAACATCAGGAACCAGCAAAGGAGGGGATGCCCAACAGCTTGGGCATGGAAAAAATTGGGATGCCCCAAAGGGGAGGGGTGTTGGGACGTCTAAAGGAGAAGGAGAAGGGAGAGGAAGAGAGGGAGTGGGGTTCTCCAAAGGTGGGTGTGGGCTACTGGTTGGATGCTCTAGGGATCTTAGGAAAGGTCCCTTTAAATGGCATAAGGATTGAATCCTATTCAATCTCATAATACAAGTCATACTTGCATTAGGTTTCTTAATAACTTAAATTATTCAACTTTTATTAGGAATCTTATTAGGAGCCAACTCTTGGAGCTTTTGTACCCACATAAACACATCCTCTTTTGCACCCAAGGGATGCCCCATATGAAATCAAAAAGTCCTTTAATCATGGGACATGCCCAACTTGATCAAATCAATGTGGCACCCCAAGAATAACTATCAAAGAAATTAATTAGGGTCTTGCACCTTTAATTTATATGATCCAAAATCTTAGACACCCAATAATTAGAGTTCAATGAATCTAATTTATTTAAGTTATTAGCAGATAATTAAGTTTGAATTATCTTATCAAATAAAAAATCCTAATGAAAAAAAAAAATTGGATCCAATCATGTGAAAGCAAGGTTACCTTGAACCCAATCGGATTTCTCTAAACCCAATTGATACTTTATAAGCTTAATTACTAATTTCAAGCTTAATCCTTTTATTGTGTGACCCCATAGGTTCAATTATATTTGATAGTGAGATATACAATGATCTCTATCAAAGTATCATTGAAACTCTTTTCAATAGATTAGAACAATTCTACTTTAACTCATCAAGAATTGTCGATTCAGAATAATCCTAGTAAGCTCTCACAATCCATCAGTGATACCTAGCAGTATGTAGTGGTAATTTAGTAGAACTGAAATAAACCTCTAGGTGTAGTTTTCGTGTGATTCAATCTCTTTATCGTGAGTCCTGACTAGATGGTAAGTCATGGATAAATCATCAAACTTCAACATCAGTCATATGATAGATTCGATTAGCTCAAGTCCAATTGTGACTTCTATGAAAATTCTTTTTCATCAATCATACTACTGTGGCTATAGACTCTCAGACTTAGCTTCTCAAATACCATAGGACTACTCTCTATCAAGATCGATAGATTCCATCTTGATGCATACCCTACTCTTACAGTGGACCAACTGTCACCAACATCCGCTATAAGGGCTTCTTGAGACCCATATTTATGTGTCAATCAAACTCCAGCAGTCTCACTGTGAGTAGTAGTACCATCTCAGATCAAAGAACCAGTCACACAACTATAGCATCGAGATAATCACTGACGATTGAATAGAAATTCAAGTGATCTCTCGTATGGTCACGCTCAGTACTAGTTGTTCTTTGACAACTATCTGCACTCATCGCCCAATGTCTCTATAGTGTAAACTAGAGACCCATCTATCCTGAAGGAAGTGATCTATGTATCAGTCTATTCAGATCGATTACCATCTTCATGATGATCTTATGATTGAGAGTATTTAAGAATTAAATACATATCCCTAATTCTCAACTCTTTGAGAATATGTATCGAAAATTAATTTTATAGATGATTCAAAGACACATCATATTTGAATAAAATATAAACTTATCTTTTTATTGATCATATCAATGTCTTAAGTACAAAATTGTATCCTAGATTTATTATAATGTGTCAGCCATATTGGCTTCTAGGATATACATCTAACAGGAAATAATACTACTAAAATCGAACTTAGTGAAGTTAATGTGGTAGAAGTACCGGTACATACAGAATCAGATTTGATTGAAGAATCATATCCAGACCCTATAGAGGTACCATTAAGGAGGTCTGATAGGTACCGCATCAATCAGATAGATATTACGATTTTTTGATCCAGGATGGTGATCCTGTCGAACTAGATGAGAATGACGAAGATCCGATCACCTACATAGATGCTATGCAAAGGTCCGACTCTCAAAAATAGCTTGATACTATGAAAACTAAGATGGAGTCTATGGAGATCAATGGTGTATGGATATTCGTTGATCCACCCACAGGGATTAAATCCATATGGTGTAAATGAATTTTCAAGAGGAAAAGAAGTGCAGAAGGGAAGGTGGAGACCTATAAAATTCATCAGTTATTAAGAGATACCATCAGCATTATGGTATTGACTATGACGAGATGTTATTGACTATGACGAGACATTCTCTCCTATGGCAATACTCAAGTCTATCCAGATCATGCTTGTGATAGCAGCACACTTAGATTTTGAGAGCTAGCAAATGATGTCAAAATTGCCTTCCTTAATGGGGAGCTGGAAGAAGAGATGTATATGATACAGTCTGAAGAGTTCACATCTTCAGATGAATCTAAAGTATGCAAGCTAAATAGGTCCATTTGTGGACTGAAGCAAGCATCTAGGAGTTGAAATATGCATTTTGATAAGATGATCTAAATGTATGGCTTCGTTAGGAATGGAGAAGAACCTTGCATCTACAAGTGGGCTAACGATTCTATAGTCATCTTCTTTGTACTGTGTATAGATGACATACTGTTAATAGAAAATGATATTCTAGCTTTGTAAAATATAAAGTTGTGGCTATCATCACATTCTTCATGAAGAATTTGGGAGAAACATCCTACATCCTAGAGATAAAGATTTATAGAGATAGATCTAGAAGATTATTTAGATTATCTCAATCCACGTACATTGATACCATGCTGAAATGACTCAGCATGGAGAATTTCAAAAAGGGCTATCTATCGATAGGTTAAAAAATTCTTTTCTCTAAGAAAGATTGTCTGACAACCCCTCAAGAGAGAGAGTGTATGAGTAGAATCCCATATGCTTCGACAGTGGGATCTATCATGTACACCATGATGTGTATGAGATCGGATGTGGCCTATTCACTAGAAGTAGTGAGTAGGTACCAGTCTAATCCGGGAGAGAACTATTAGAAGGTCGTGAAAATAATCCTTAAGTATTTGAAAAATACTAAGAACTAATGGCTTATCTATGAAGACACTGACTTGAAACTTGTAGAATATACTAATTTCAGTTTTCAGTCATATCACGATGACAGTAAAAATATGTCGGGCTATGTGTTCACCATGAATGGAGGAGCAATTTGTTGGAAGAGTTCCAAGCAATATACAGTGGCTGACCTAGTATGTGAAGTCGAATATGTTGCGGCATCTGATGCTTCAAAGGAGGCTGTTTGATTGAAGAAGTTCATCACTAAACTTGAAATGATTCTCTCTATTAATGGTCTAATTTTACTATATTATGATAGTACTAGAGCCATAGTACAAGCAAAAGAGCCAAAGTCCCACTACAGAACCAAACATATTTTGTGACGCTATCATCTTGTCTGTGAAATCATAGATCGAGGTGATGTCGAGCTAAAAAGAATTGATGAAAAAGAAAATCTAGCCGACCCCTTCACTAAAACTCTTGAAATTAAAGAGTTTGATGATCATAAGTGGAAGATGGGTATAAGATACTATCCCGATTGACTTTAGTCCATTGAGAGTTGTTAAGAATTGTGTTCTAAAACCAATTGACTTATTATAACTAATTAAATTTTATATATGAATTATTGATCAGTAAATAAAATTATTTTGATATTTTTATCATAAGGTGTACATCTTCATTATTAGAACTCTTGTGTTGTGATGAGTCCTTAGAATTATATTATGATCGATAAAGAAGGATTTATCAAATAGTTTTTAAACATGTTCATGACCAAATGATATATCATTAATAGGATGATGACATTTATCGAGCATAGATCGTTGTGTGCCATATAGGTTGGTTATCCTCGTAACCAAGGAGTGTGGTGACACTGGTATGGCATACAAGTGAGATATAGGAGTACATCGTCATGGAACAAATGACTCACCTGCTGAGCATTCTATTGTCAAGAGTAGCTCGCGAAACGTATGTGTATAAATATTTTTTAGACCTAAGATCACTATAATGACTTGCAAGTAACTTACTGTACTTTGGTGTCGGACTACCTGCATTTCTAATACAGTGACAGAAGGCTACTGGATATAGTCAAGTACTTCGAAGTCTGTGTATGGATCAAGATGGGATGGATCCCTCCGAATTATAGGAGTTAATGTATCATTGTATTTTAATTTAGCAAAATCTTGATCAGAATAATCCATGTGATGGATTTAAAAGATTGAAATATGATGTGGATGACTATTTCAGGATTGATAGTTAAATCCTAGGTCACTTTGAGTATTAGGATCAATGAGATGAATTATGCGGTAACCATATGTCGAGATTCTTAAATATTGCTTTACAAATAGTCAACCTATCCGGATATTGGATATCATTGCTAGATGATTACTTTGATTAGTATAGGAAGAAATTCCTATACTACTGGCTTAGTGTTCGAACATACGAAGTCACGCACAAAAGTCAAACAATATAGAAAAGAATTAATAAAATATTTATGTATTCAATTTGAAAGTATGAGAATTGATTGAATATATAAATTAACTTAACTGAGAATTAAATTGTAAATCATACGGAATTAAACACTGACTATGTTCAGCTAGCACTGCACATGAGGTGCAGGTTTGATCCGTGGATGAATTAAATTAAATCAATGATTCAAGTGATTATGAGAGATTCGATTTGAGTCTTAATTATTTTAGATCAGATTTAATTTAATTAGACTTAATTTTAAGGCTTGATTGGGTTAATTTATCAAGTTAGATTTAAATAAGAATTCTAATTGGATTAGAATCAGCAGTCTTTTCGAAATTGATTTGAATCGGATTCAAATTGGATTCGAATTGATCTAAATTTGAACCAAATCTGATTTGGTGTACTTAACCATTTTTTTTAGCCATTCTCTCACCATATGGGCTGATCAAGGTGGTTGGAAAGGGGCTGAAAATAGCCCCCTCCCTTTGGACATGTGGTATTATAAAGGAAGGCACAAGTTGATGCCTCCCTACTTGGATTGGGATTCTTTGTACTTTAGGAAGTTTGAATTTGATTCAAATATGGAGAGTCCTTTATCTAGCACCTAAAGAAGTTTGATTTGATCTAGGACCTCTTGTCTAAATAAGGAGGGGTGTGGAGAAGAGAAACAATCAATCTGTTGGGTATAAAATACCCCCCAGCCGAAGTTCATGATGGGAGTGACCCTCCGGGGATCCAACTGACTTTTGACCTCCGGCAACGTCTCTTCAAACCTCCTAGACGACCGAGCCTCCGCCACACTCCCAAGTTTTGTCGACGAGCAGGACCCCGCCAGCACCGACCGGATTCTTCTTGACATCCGGACTCCTACGGGAGCCAGATCTCTTCTCCGACTCCAGCCACAGGCAGACTTCGTCCGGACTCCTACGGGAGCCGAACTTCATCCCCCACCTCAACTGCTGAAAGGCTTCACCCGGACTCCTACGGGAGCCGAGCTCCGCCCGCGACTTCACTTACAGGTAAACTCCGTCCAGACTCCTACGAGAGCCGGACTTCGTCCCTGACCTTGATTGCAGGTGGAATTCGATCGGACTCCTACGGGAGCCAGATCTCGTCTCCGACTCCAGCTGCAGGCAGGCTTCGTTCGGACTCCTACGGGAGCCGAACTTCATCCCCAACCTCAACTGCTGGAAGGCTTCACCCGGACTCCTACGGGAGCCGAGCTCCGCACGCGACTTCACTTACAGGTAAACTCCGTCAGGACTCCTACGGGAGCCGGACTTCATCCCTGACCTTGATTGCAGGTGGACTTCGACCGGACTCCTACGGGAGCCAGATCTCATCTCCGACTCCAGCTGCAGGCAGGCTTCGTCCGGACTCCTACGGGAGCCAAACTTCGTCCCCAACCTCAACTGCTGGAAGGCTTCGTCCGGACTCCTACGGGAGCCGGACTTCACCCCTGACTGTGGTTGCAGGTAGACTTTGCCCGGACTCCCACAGGAGCCAGATCTCGTCCCCAACTCCGAATGAGGAAAGGCTTCGCCCGGACTCCTACAGGAGCCGGACTCCGCCCATGACTCGAGCTGCAGGTAAACTTCGTCCGGACTCCTACAGGAGCCGGACTCCGCCCATAACTCGAGCTACAGGTAAACTTTGTCCGGACTCCTACGGGAGCCGAACTTCATCCCTGACTCTAATTGCAGGTAAACTTCGTCCGGACTCCCACGGGAGCCAGACTTCACCCCTGACTGTGATTACAGGTAGGCTTCACCCAGACTCCTACGGGAGCTGGGTCTCGCCCCCAACTTCGATTGCAGAAAGGCTTCGCCCGGACTCCTACGGAAGCCGGGCTCCATCCTCGGCCCTGATTGCTGGTAAACCTCGTCTGGACTCCTACGGGAGCCGGACTTCGTCCCTGACTCTAATTGAAGGTAAACTCCGTCCGGACTCCTATGGGAGCCGGACTTCACCCCTGACTGTGATTGCAGGTAGACTTCGCCCGAGCTCCTACGAGAGCCAGATCTCATCCCCGACTCCGAATGAGGAAAGGCTTCGCCCGGACTCCTACAGGAGCCGGACTCCGCCCACGACTCTAGCTGCAGGTAAACTTCATCCGGACTCCTACGGGAGCCGGACTTCGTCCCTGACTCTAATTGCAGGTAAACTTCATCCAGACTCCTACGGGAGCTGGACTTCACCCCTGACTGTGGTTGCAGGTAGACTTCGCCCGGGCTCCTATGGGAGCCAGATCTCGTCCCCGACTTCAACTGAAAGAAGACTCCGTCTGGGCTCCTGCGAGAGCCGTACTCCAAGCTCCTCTTAGACAGGTAGCTAGCCACCTCTCTCCGTAAGACACCCCAGCCGAACTCCGATCGATAGAACTGGACCCCCTGGCAAGCCATAGCCACGACTCTGCTCCACCTCCTGCGATGGATTCCACACGGCTCCATCTCCCCCTGGCAGACTGCAGCAACAGCCACGACTCTGCTCCACCTCCTGTGATGGATTTCACGCAGCTCCATCACTCCCTGGCAGGCCGTAATAATGGCCACGATCCTGCTCCACTTCCTGCGATGGATACCGCGCGATTCTTCCATCCTCTAGCAAGTCGCGACAACGGACGCCGCTCCGCTCCCCGTGGCAGACTCCACGCGGCACGCCCCAGTGATAGCCACGGGTCCACTCCACTACTCTCCGCAATAAACTTCCCCTGATTCTGGGCGGCCCACTGCCAGACGGTTACAGGCATCGCTATCAGTTTGTTGCCCCCTCCACCTATAAAAGGGGGAACCCCAGATACGTTATTCTATAAGCTCTCATTTTCACCTAGAAACTCTACTAAAATTTCCGTTCGAGTACTCCATTCTTGTTGAGGTAGAGAACTGACTTGAGCGTTGGAGGGTCTTGTCGGCGCAACCCCACCTCCGGTTTAGACTTCTTTTACAGGTCCCGACGGCGACCGCGACTCCAGCTTCTCCGGTGCAAGCGAATTTTTGCACCAACAGGATTGGCGCTAGAGGAAGGGCCTGAACCTTCGCAGTACCCTTGTTCTTAAAGAAGCGCTCAACGGAACCGCCTCTGGTCATCTTCTCCGATATCCGCTCCTCCTTCCCCCCGCTGGATCCTCGCCCGATGACTTCTCGCGAAGCATCCACACAGCGACCCACGGCCTCCGCAGCCAGATCTCAGGCTCCGATCTCGCCTCTGGTTTTCCAGGCCCCACATCCTCCAGCAATGGTCGCCGGCATGGAGTCGTCGGACAATCGGCCTCCGACGGATTTTGCCAACACCATCTCGGGAGGATCCCAGCAGGAAGCAACCAACGTACTGGCCGTACCCCCCAAGCAACAAAAGATTGAGGAGCCCATAACCTCTACTGAAGAAGACGCTCAGGGAGTTCAATTCTCTCATAACGACGTGGTTGTAGTTTCCTTGAATATAGCAAATTATGACGTCCGCCGCATTCTTGTCGACAATGGAAGTTCGGCCAATATTTTGTTCTACGATGCCTTTTCAAGAATGTCCATCCTTGACGGCCATTTGAGGCCGATTAGCTCCCCTCTGGTAGGGTTTACCGGCGATGCTGTTCCGGCGGAGGGAATAATAACTTTGACTGTGGTCGCAGGTCGATATCCAAGGCAATCCAGGGCTCTGGTGAATTTCCTGGTGGTGAAGGCGCCGTCAGCCTACAACGCAATCCTCAGCCGACCTGGCCTCAATGCTCTCTGGGCCATCGTATCAACCTACCATTTGAAGTTGAAATTCTCCACCAACCAGGGGATCGGAGAGGTCCGAAGAGACCAAGCCCTGGCCAGACACTGCTACAACATAGCCTTGCAAAGAAGCAACCAATCTGACCCCTGTCTAGTCGATGGACTGGATGCTCGTGACGACCTCACTGAAGAGAGGGGCATTCCAATTAAAGATCTGGTATCGATCCCTTTGAATGACGAGAACGTGGAGCATGTAGCGATGATCGGCTCCAACCTGGGGGAGGAGGTGCGGATGCATCTCATCGATTTTCTACGAAAGAATGTGGACGTTTTTGCTTGGGTTCCAGCAGACATGCCGGAGATTGACCCGGAAGTCATGGAGCACCGCCTGACCGTCGATCCAAAGCATCGACCGACGAAAGGAAAAATCCGAGGTCATGCGCCAGAGAGGCAGAAGGCGATAGCCGAGGAAGTGGACAAGCTCCTTAAAGCCGGATTCATTAGGGAAGTCAATTATCCTGATTGGATTTCCAACGTTGTCCTAGTCAAAAAAGCAAACGGCAAGTGGAGGATGTGCATAGACTTCAAAAAGCTGAATAAGGCCTGCCCAAAGGACAGCTACCTCCTTCCCAGAATCGATCAACTGGTGGACGCGATCTCGGGCCATGAGCTCCTCACCTTCATGGATGTATTCTCCGGCTATAATCAAATCAGGATGGCACCAGAAGACGAAGAAAAGACCGCTTTCATTACTAACCGTGGCCTTTACTGTTACAGGGTCATGCCTTTCGGCCTAAAAAATGCAGGCACAACCTACCAGCGGTTGGTGAACAAAATCTTTAAGGAGCAGATCGGCCACAATATGGAGGTCTACATGGACGACATGCTCGTAAAAAGCAAATCTTCTGTGGACCACGTCGCCGACCTCGAGGAGGCCTTCGACACTCTCCGAAAATATAGAATGAAGCTGAACCTGACTAAATGCGCTTTCGGAGTAACCTCAGAAAAGTTTCTGGGCTTCATGGTGTCGGGGCACAGGATTGAGGTCAATCCAGAAAAAATTCACGCCATCCAGGAGATGGCCGCTCCAAAATCGATAAAAGAGGTTCAGCGCCTTACAGGGAGGGTAGCGGCCCTGAATCGCTTCGTCGCAAGGTCGGCCGAATGGTGCTTACCCTTCTTTCAAACCCTCGAGCAGCCGAAGAACTTCTGTTGGACCCCTGAGTGCCAACAGACGTTCGAAGAACTAAGGAGCTATCTCGGCTTACCCCCACTGTTGGCAAAGTCGGAGCCTGGGGAGGAACTATTTTTATACCTGGCGGTCTCTCCCATGGCTCTTGCGGCTGTCCTTATCAAAGAAGAAACGAAAGTCCAACGGTCGATCTACTATGTCAGTCGCGCATTGAGAGACGCCGAGATCAGGTATACCAAATTAGAAAAACTGACTTACGCCTTGTTGATTGCAGTCCGGAGGCTCCGACCCTACTTTCAAGGGCACACCGTAACACTGCTCACTGACCAACCGATCAAGGCGATTTTGCACCGGGCGGACGCCTCTGGGAGGATGGCAAAATGGGTGATCGAGCTCACAGAATTCGACATCAATTATCGATCCAGACCAGTAGTGAAGGCCCAAATATTGGCAGATTTCATAGTGGAGTGTACTATCCCAGAGGAGGCCGAACCTGAAGAAGGCAAAATTGACGGCCTGAAGCCCCGACCGAACTCCCCCAAAGAAGAAGTGGATCCCTCTGATCGCTTTTGGGCCCTCTATGTGGACGGATCTTCCAACATGTCAGGTGCAGGTGCGGGCCTGATCTTGATCAGTCCGGAGGGAATCGTCGTGGAGTATGCTCTGCATTTTGAGTTTCCCACAACGAACAACGGAGCGAAATATGAAGCTCTGATCGCAGGACTGAGGATCGCCAAAGAGCTGGGAATAGATCGGCTCCGGGTCCACAGCGACTCTCAACTAGTTGTGGGACAAGTCAACGGAAATTATGAAGTGCGGGAGGATAGCATGGCTAAATACCTTGAAAGGGTAAAGGAGCTCGTCCCCGCCTTCAGCAGCTTCAACATCAGACAGATTTCGAGGTTGGAAAATATCAGGGCTGACCTTTTCTCCAAGCTGGCAACGTTGGCTCTGGCCGAATTGCCCAAAGGCGTTCTTTTTAAAGTTCTAAAGTGCCCGAGTACAGAAGAATCGTGGCTTGTGATGGAAATTGACCACGAGCCCAGCTGGATCGACCCACTGATAACCTATCTCAGAGATGGGGTTCTCCCCCAGGATGCGAAAGAGGCTCGGAAGCTCAGAAATCAAGCCTCCCGATGCATCCTTTATGAGGGCAAGTTGTACAAGAGATCATACTCTTTGCCCCTTTTGAAATGTCTCCGGCCTTCAGAAGCTGACTATGCCTTGTGGGAGGTGCATGAAGGAATCTGCGGAAACCATTTGGGGGCTAGATCTTTATCCCACAAGTTGCTCCACCAAAGATATTACTGGCCGACAATGCATCATGATTCGATTGAATATGTCAGAAAGTGTGATCGATGCCAGAGATATGCCAATATCTAGAGACAGCCCACCACCGAGCTTACACCCTTGAGTGCCCCATGGCCTTTTGCGCAATGGGGGATGGACATCCTTGGCCCCTTTCCCACGGCGTCGGGGCAGAAGAAGTTCCTCCTTGTAGCGATCGACTACTTCACCAAATGGGTTGAAGCCGAACCACTAGCAAAAATCACAGAAGCAAAAGTGTAAGATTTCATCTGAAAGTCGATCGTATGCAGGTTCGGTCTGCCTAGGACCCTAATCACTGATAATGGGCGGTAATTCGCGGGAGCAAAATTCATTGAATTCTGTGAAGATCTAAACATCTCCCACAACTTCACATCAGTAGCCCATCCTCAGGTGAACGGCGAAGCTGAGGTGACTAACAGAACCCTTCTGCAGGGAATTAAGACAAGGCTCGAAAAGGCGAAAGAAACTTGAGCGGATGAACTTTATCATGTGTTGTGGGCGTATCGAACTACCCAAAGACTGCCCACAGGGGAGACCCCCTTTGCTTTAGCCTTGGTACGGAGGCCGTCATCCCAATTGAGCTTAAACTCCCATCGGCACGAGTCGTGGCATTCGACGAACATCAAAATTCGCAAGGTCTTAAAGCCAACCTCGACCTACTGGAAGAAAGGCGGGAGGTAGCTCAGGTTCGAATGGCAGCCTACAGACAGAAAGTTGCTCGCTATTACAACTTTCGGGTCAAGAATAAAGTCTTTAGAGCAGGAGATCTAGTGCTTCGACGAGCCGCTGTCTCGCAACCCCAGGATCGAGGGAAGCTCGCCCCAAACTGGGAAGGCCTGTATGAGGTCAAAGAAGTAGTTCGGCCCGAAACTTATTATCTTAAGGAGCTCGAAGGAGCCGACCTCCCGCGACCATGGAGCTCAAAAAACTTACAGATGTACTACCAATAACTTTATTTTAATTAAAAATTATATATCTACATGTCTCTCCCCTTTGGCACTATCTTACATCGACAGGGCAGTCCAAACAAACTGTATCAAAAGCAAGAGGGGAACCTCGTCTCGACAAAGTCGAAGGCCCGATTCTCTTTAGACTGGATGGGGGGAGAGGCCCTGCAACGCCCATATGCGCCCCCACAGCCCTGTTAGGGACAGGAGGAGAACCTCCCCCTAACTTGAGCAAAGTCGAAGGCTCGATTCTCTTTAGACCGGATGGGGGGAGAGGTCCTGCAACGCCCGTATGCGCCCCCACAGCCCTATTAGGGACAGGAGGAGAACCTCGCCCTAACTTGAGCAAAGTCGAAGGCTCGATTCTCTTTAGACCGGATGGGGAGAGAGGCCCTGCAACGCCCATATGCGCCCCCACAGCCCTGTTAGGGACAGGAGGAGAACCTCGCCCTAACTTGAGCAAAGTCGAAGGCCCGGTTCTCTTTAGACCGGATGGGAGGAGAGGCCCTGCAACGTCCATATGCGCCCCCACAGCCCTGTTAGGGACAGGAGGAGAACGTCGCCCTAACTCGAGCAAAGTCGAAGGCCCGGTTCTCTTTAGACCGAAAGGGGGGAAGGGCCCAGCAATGCCCATATGTACGCCTACGGCCGCGTTAGAGACAAGAGGAGGACCTCGTCCTAACCAGAGCTGAAACCTGTTACGACAGAAATAGGGAAAGAACCTCATCCCGGCATCAATTAAAGTCTGGTCGTTCAAGACCAGAAGAGAAAAATGGGGGACCTTCCCCAGTGGCCCCTTCGCAATAAGACTCCGTCCGGACTCCTACGGGAGCCGACCCGGACTCCTACGGGAGCTGAGCTCCGCCCGCGACTTCACTTATAGGTAAACTCCGTCCGGACTCCTACGGGAGCTAGACTTCATCCCTGACCTTGATTGCAGGTGGACTTCGACCGGACTCCTACGGGAGCCAGATCTCATCTCCGACTCCAGCTGCAGGCAGGCTTCGTCCGGACTCTTACGGGAGCCGAACTTCATCCCCAACCTCAGCTGCTGGAAGGCTTCGCCCGGACTCCCATGGGAGCTGGGCTCCATCCTCGACCCCGACTGCGGGAAGGCTTCGCCCGGGCTCCTACGAGAGCCGAGCTCCGCCCACGACTTCGCTTGCAGGTAAACTTCGTCCGGACTCCTATGAGAGTCGGACTTCGCCTCTGACTTTAATTGCAGGTAGACTTCGTTCGGACTCCTATGGGAGCCAGATCTCATCTCTGACTCCAGCCACAGGCAAACTCCTTCCAGACTCTTACGGGAGCCGGAACCTCATCCCCAACTTCGACCGCTGGTAAGTTCTGTCCGGGAGCCAGATTTTGCCTCTGACTTCAATCGCAGGTAAACTCCATCCAAACTCCCACGAGAGCCAGACTTCGCCCCGACTTCGCTTACGGTAGTCGAACTCCCGTAGCCCCACCAAGAGCGAAGAAAAAATTTCAAACGAAAAAGAAAAAGGGAGGAGGGGCTAAAAAGGAAGGCGATGGACCACGTCAGTGATGAATGAAAAATAAATAGCGTCGAAGACGCAGAGAACCCCATCTCAGCAAGGATTGGGGTTCTTATCAAGGACCCCAGCTCTCAAGGAAGCTCTCAGCACGAGCCCGAGATGAGACTTCCTCGGGGTGACAAAAGATCAGACCTCCGAGCCCGAGCCCTGATGGGGGGCACCAAACCCGAGCGGCCCCGGATAAATCTACGGCCATGGATGAAAAGGATGGGTCGATACGATGGCAATCGGATACCTTCGAATGATGCGAAGGCCGAAAAGAAGCTCGGCAAGCGATAATTCAACACGTGAGTATAAGAGGTAGCAGAAATTTCCCTTCTCATATTATTCATCCAATATACATTACAGAGCCATTAGTTGAAGGAGAAGGACAACTGAAAGGCGAGCTGACGTGATCACTACTGGCAACCTATGGACGACATCAAAAAAAAAAAAAAAAAAGAGAAGAGAAAAGAGAGAAAGAAGAAGGGAAGTAAAGAGAAGGGAATACAACCACAACAATGGTAAAGAAAGGAAGTTCGGCAGACAACAATTCGATGCAAAGCGCAAACGAAGTAACAAAATCTCCTTCTCATTTCTCGATGTACATTACAAGACCCGGAGGGCCATAAAAAGAAAATATTATTACAAGACTCGAAAGGGATACACCGGAGGCTACTTCGAGCTGTAGACTTCTCTTCCCGATTCCATCCTTTCCAGCAGTATTTTCCAGCACGTGTGACAAGCCTCTCGGCTCTCGCCCCCCACCTCATTCCGCTCCACCTTCGAAACCCCAACCCTAGGGGGAAAGGATGGGATAGATTTCAGGGGGCAGCAAGGGCAACGGTAGCGGCGACGACGACCTATTTCAAGAAGAACCGGAATTACCCCGGAGGCAGCGGTGGCACCGAGGACATGCGCCACCGCCATGCGCTCCGTGACAACCACCGTCCTGGGTGTTCTGGTAAGGTCGGCATGCGTTACTTCCACCGTCCCCGCAACAAGTTCTGCTGCCCCACCGTCGGCGCCGACCGCTTCTGGTCTCTCAGCCCCGATGGCATCAAGGATCCCACCACGACTTGTGACGAAGGCTCTGCACCCTTGACCGGTGTCGCCCCGTTCGGCTACTCCGAAGTTCTCAAGCGGAACGTCTTCACCGGTTGTCCCCGTTATTAAACCCATGTTGTTGAAGGAATTCTCTCTTGAGCCCCAGTTAAAGCGGCGGGAACCCTCAGTAGCGGCTTGACAATCAGAGAACTCGCAGACTGCTGTTCTCCTCCTTGCACTCTTCTTAGTCTGTGACATCATCTTGAGATTGGCCTCCGGGGCGGAGGCCCCAGCGGGGGAACCCCTTGGAGAGACTCGGGGGACTGGAAGTGACGAAAAGCTGGCGGAGATGGCAAAGACCGACGCGAAAGATGCTCGAAGTCAGAAGGGGCACCGATGGAGTGGCTGAGTGGCTAAGCTCTCAGGCGAAAGAAGGATGTCGTGAAGCCCCTGGAGGAAAGGTGGGGGCTTAAATAGGCAACGGGGCCTGGCGCAGTTATGGTGGCAGGTGTCCCTAGGCCAACTAGTGCCCACCACGTGTCCCGCGTGTCCCACTCACCGCGACCTGGGGTTGACCGTTCGCAAATTTTCATGGCACGATGCTTGGGATCACATCCCGGTGAGAGTTCCGAAAAGACTCTTCGGGTCGCCCTAATCGAAAAAAGGCTCCAGCATGTGCGCATTAAATGCCAACATATCTGAGGACGATCGTGCACGGACGTCGAGGGAAGAACTTCGGCTGCGACAATCTTTCTGTACTTTCTTCATTCGAAATTCGAACTCGGAAGTAGGGGGACTGATGTTGGGTATAAAATACCCCCCAGTCGAAGTTCATGATGGGAGTGACCCTCCGAGGATCCAATTGACTTTCGACCTCCGGCAACGTCTCTTCAAACCTCCCAGACGGCCGAGCCTCCACCAAACTCCCAAGTTTTATCGACGAGCAGGACCCCGCCAGCATCGACCGGATTCTTTGCGACGTCCAGACTCCTACGGGAGCCAGATCTCGTCTCTGACTCCAGCCACAGGCAGACTTCGTCCGGACTCCTACGGGAGCCGAACTTCATCCCCAACCTCAACTGCTGAAAGGCTTCACCCGGACTCCTACGGGAGCCGAGCTCGGCCCGCGACTTCACTTACAGGTAAACTCTGTCCGGACTCCTACGGGAGCCAGACTTCGTCCCTGACCTTGATTGCAGGTGGAATTCGATCGGACTCCTACGGGAGCCAGATCTTGTCTCCGATTCCAGCTGCAGGCAAGCTTCGTCCGGACTCCTACGGGAGCCGAACTTCATCCCCAACCTCAACTGCTAGAAGGCTTCACCCGGACTTCTACAGGAGCCGAGCTCCGCCCGCGACTTCACTTACAGGTAAACTCCGTCTGGACTCCTACGGGAGCCGGACTTCGTCCCTGACCTTGATTGCAGATGGACTTCGATCGGACTCCTACGGGAGCCAGATCTCATCTCCGACTCCAGCTGCAGGCAGGCTTCGTCCGGACTCCTACGGGAGCCGAACTTCATCCCCAACCTCAACTGCTGGAAGGCTTCGTCCAGACTCCTACGGGAGCCGGACTTCACCCCTGACTGTGGTTGCAGGTAGACTTCGCCCGGGCTCCTACGAGAGCCGGATCTCGTCCCCAACTCCGAATGAGGAAAGGCTTTGCCCGAACTCTTACGGGAGCTGGACTCCACCCACGACTCGAGCTGTAGGTAAACTTCGTCCGGACTCCTACGGGAGCCGGACTCCACCCACGACTCGAGCTATAGGTAAACTTCGTCCGGACTCCCACGGGAGTCGGACTTCACCCCTGACTGTGATTACAGGTAGGCTTCGCCCAGACTCCTACGGGAGCCGGGTCTCGCCCCCAACTTCAACTGCAGAAAGGCTTCACCTGGACTCCTACGGGAGCCGGGCTCCGTCCTCGACCCTGATTGCTAGTAAACCTCATCCGGACTCCTATGGGAGCCGGACTTCGTCCCTGACTCTAATTGAAGGTAAACTCCGTCCGGACTCCTATGGGAGCCGGACTTCACCCCTGACTGTGATTGCAGGTAGACTTCGCCCGAGCTCCTACGGAAGTCGGATCTCATCCCCGACTCTGAATGAGGAAAGGCTTCACCCGGACTCCTACGGGAGCCGAACTCCGCCCACGACTCGAGCTGCAGGTAAACTTCGTCCGGACTCCTATGGGAGCCGGACTTCGTCCCTGACTCTAATTGCAGGTAAACTTCGTCCGGACTCCTACGGGAGCCGGACTTCACCCCTGACTGTGGTTGCAGGTAGACTTCGCCCGGGCTCCTACGGGAGCCGGATCTCATCCCCGACTTCAACTGAAAGAAGACTCCATCTGGGCTCCTACGAGAGCCGTACTCCAAGCTCCTCTTAGACGGATAACTAGCCACCTCTCTCCATCAGACACCCCAGTCGAACTCCGATCGATAGGCCTAGACCCCCTGGCAAGCCACAGCCATGACTCTGCTCCACCTCCTGCGATGGATTCCACGCGGCTCCATCTCCCCCTAGCAGACCGCAGCAACAGCCACGACTCTGCTCCACCTCCTGCGATGGATTCCATTTGGCTCCATCACTCCCTGGCAGGCCGTAATAATGGCCACGATCCTGCTCCACTTCCTGCGATGGATACGCATGATTCTTCCATCCTCTGGCAAGTCGCGACAACGGACGCCGCTCCGCTCCCCGTGGCAGACTCCATGCGGCATGCCCCGGTGATAGCCACGGGTCCACTATACTACTCTCCGCAACAAACTTTTCCTGACTCTGGGCGGCCCACTGCCAGACGGTTACAGGTATCGCTATCAGTTTATTTCCCCCTCCGCCTATAAAAGGGGGAACCCCAGATACGTTATTCTATAAGCTCTCATTTTCACCTAGAAACTCTGCTAAAATTTTCGTTCGAGCACTCCATTCTTGTTGAGGCAGAGAACTGACTTGAGCGTCGGAGGGTCTTGCCGGAGCAACCCCACCTCCGGTTTAGACTTCTTTTGCAGGTCCCGACGGCGACCGCGACTCCAGCTTCTCCGACGTAGGCGGATTTTTGCACCAACACAATCAATAAACCAATTTAGGCATGAGAAAGGCTTGGGCATCCCCTTTCCTTGGGCATCACCTCTCCTAGGGTGTCTCTCTCCTTCTTGGCATCCTCCCTCCTTTTGTAGTGGCATGTGGGCTATTCCAAGGCCTTGAGATCAGATCTCAAGTATTCTTCTCCCTCCTCTCCAAAGAAGACGTTCATCCTCTCTTCTATAAAGTTTGACGTGCACGCGAAATAGAGGATCCACGCATCTGGATCTCACAAAGCATATTGATTGAGGAGCTTCTTCAACCTTGATCCTTTTTCGCTGTGAATCAAGGTGAGAATTCATAATTGTTATGAAAAATTGTAATTACTAATCTATTCTTCCTTCTGACATTTGATGCGATCGAATAAATTTTTTCTTCACAAAAAAAAACCAGCAAGCGAATACAAACCCTGACCTGACGAACATCATCACGGCTAGGATTGAAGCTAGCCCGCTAACTTTCTAGGGCAAGTAGTTGGCCTACCAAGGACCAAGGGCCCTTGGCTAAGATTCTACTTTGAACTTCCTTTGAAGGTAGATCAAAGAGGACAACTCCTTCCAAGAGGATGAAAATTGAAAAATTTCCTTCTGTTGCCCAGCTATGCAACCCAAGAGGGGGGGTGAATTGGGTTTCTAAAAATTTTAAGCTTAACTTATGTCTTATGAAAAATATTTGACAATAGCTCAATAAATAGGGAGAGTAAAGTTGATTCAAGGCTAATGGCTAAATGCAAGAATGCAAAAGAGTAATGAAGAGTTAAAGCAGAGCAATTAGGCACAACACAAACAAAAGGATTTATAGTGGTTCGGTGCCAACGTTGCACCTATATCCACTTCTCAAGCTCCTACTTGGGAATTTCAATCCACTAACTTGTATTCAATCTGAATACAAACGTCAGAAACTCCGACTCTAGCTATCCCAAGCTAGTCCATTTATTTTTCGGGTACAAACCAACCCAATACACTCCGATTCAAGGTTCGGATCAACCTTCTCTTGTTTTGGAACCCTTCCAAAATAAAAATAATAACTCAAACAGAGTATAACAATGAATAGCACAAAAAGTACAAAGAAAGCTCCTTTGATGAGCGAATAAGACTTTAAATACACTTTACTCAAAGAGAAGAAGATCCTTTTTGATTTTCTCAAGGTGGTTGGAGACTTGAATGTACACTTGAGGAGTTGGTGAGCTTGGATTAAAGGCTTCTTGAATGCTTTGAGTGAGCTCTTGCTTAGGGTTGAAAAGTTAGCTTGAAATCCTCTTTTCAAAATCTCTCTTCTTGATTCTTCTTGATGATTCCTACCTTTTTGTCTCTTTTATAGCTTTAAGAAATGATGGAGAACAATCTGGGCTGAAATAGAGCCGTTAGACCACATTAAATGAGCATTAAAAGCACTTAAAATGGGTTAAAAACTAACCGTTGCGGAACATTTCCATCACAGAGGTCGACTTATGGGTCGACTCATGCCTGGGGGTCGACTCATGGGTCGACCTCTGTGGAAGAACATCAGAAAACCACCAGAAACCCAAGGTTCTGTAAATTTGGCCTCAAAACAGCAGAGGTCGACTCATGGGTCGACTCATGCCTTGGGGGTCGACTCATGGGTCGACTCATAGGGGGTGCCAAGTCTGTGCCATCCAAAAATTCTGCGTGCCAATCATCTCATATGCTATGAGTCGACTCATATTTTTCAAACATGAATATCTTTCAAAATATAAGTCCAAAAATAATAAAATTTTCACCAATGAATCACAAATCTTTTATTCTATCACTTGATACTTTCAAATCAGGGTTTGATAAAATTATGATTTTGCTCCTGAAGAGCAATAAGTCTTTTTCAAGCGAAAATCATTAGTACCCCTTCAAATACTTTGTAATCATCAAAATCAATCCAAGGAGCAACAATCTCCTCCTTTTTGATGATGACAAAATACTTGAGCAAAAGCATATATATGTAACATTGAGCATGAATTTCAAAGGAATGAAATGTATCATAGGTAGTTTGAAGATAAATAGAAAATTTGCTACCAAATTGAAAATTACTTATAAGTGTATTTGCTTGAAAAGAAGATTGATTCTTTGGCACGTCATACATGTGCCCATTTGCTTGTATTGCTCATTTTTCTAACAATTTGCCTATTACTTAATAATTTGAAAATTTGTTCATTTGATTATGTGATTTTGGTATCAGAGCAAAATTTATTTTTGTTATCAGAGCAAAGCAGAATTTGCCTAAGAATTTTGAAAACTGCTCATTTGAAAATATCTCATTTGCTCATTTGCTTATTTTTCAAATTGCTTAGCATCTTGAAAATTTGCTCATTCTCATTTGATTATTTAATTTTGGTACCAGAGTATGTCTAAAAATTAATTTTAAAGTTTGCTCATTTGCTTATTTGCTTTTGCTTAACAATTTACTCATTTTGCTTTTAATTCTTTTATTAATCTGCTTTTGATTCTTTAATTTCTCCCCCTTTTTGACAGCATCAACAAAAAATATTGTTTACTCCCCCTTTTTCTTTGAATACAGTTTCTCTTTTTCTTTCTTTTGATAGAATTAATTTTACTAATGTTACTTCTTTAGCTTCTTTTACTAACAGTAATTTTACTAGCATTAATGTTTACTCCCCCTGAATACAGCAATCAAAAAAAAAATATATCATTGGATATCATAGATATGAAATAGCAATTCATAGTATTTTAAGCATGCATACAATTGAAAGTGACTCAATTTGAAGGTCATACATTAAAAGTCAAATAGTAGATATATATATATATAATCAAAAAGTGACTGAAACTATAAAGTTGTTCCACTACATATACCAAAACATAAAAGTTAATCAGTCAACATCATTACATGGCCCAAAAAATAGATCCTAGAAAGAGACTAAAGACAAGACTAACAACAAGGATCTAGTAGAGCTCATGACTGGATGGATCAGAGTCAGATGTATCAGAGATAGGGTGGGGAGATGAAGGATCACGACCAAGAACTCATCCTCTACCCCGTCTGCCTCTGCCATGAGTAGAGGTGCTGGCACGAGTAGGTGGGCGAGATGATCCTGAAGGCTGAGAAGCAACAGACTGAACTGCAAGAGAGAGCCTGATGGTGTCTAGAAGGTTCAGAGCTCTCGAAACAGACTGTAGCAGTGCAGTGAACTGGGTGGATGCATGCTCACTAGAGCCTCTGATCTCTCTCCTCAGAAAATCAAATCCACTCTCCAATACTCTTCTAAGTCTGGCTGCCTCCATAGATAGGTCTGAGACCTCAGTAGTGCACTCCTGTGGCTGTGGATGTGCCAGAGCTAACACTTGCCCCTTCAAGTCAAGTACCCTCCCAGTCAGTCTCAATATATAACCCTCAAGCTGCTGAATGCAAAGTGACTGATCTGAAATCATTTGAAATATAGTGGAGATGTGGGAGATCAAAGTCTGATCAGATGCATCAAATGATGTGGATCCCGATGCAAAAGCTGAAGTGCCCCACTGTCGAGAAAGCAAGGAAGCCACACGCTGAGAAATCATCTCAATCTGGTCATCAACCAATCTGATCTCTGAGGAAAATGCTCTGCTGTCTGGCTGCTGAACTGGAATGTGCCTCCTAGTAGACTCTAAAGGGCCAGCCTCGGGATCTGAAACGAACTGAATATCTGTAGATGCTGCCCTGAAATCATGGAGAGGTGATGAAGGACCTTCTTCTTCAGCTCTGTCCTCAACTCTCTCTTCTACACCCTTAGTCCAACCACCATCAGTCCTAAAAAATCCCATGCGGTGCAGAGTATGTTGGTTGATGGTGTCAGAGTGAGAAAGCCTAGCTGCTGCCTCCCCCTCAAAACTAACTCCAAACCTCCTGAAAATCAATGTGAGGGCCATACCGAAAGGCAGATGTGCCTTGGATCTATTCAGTATTTCTCTCATGGCCTCAATCATTAATGCTGGGAGGTTTAGGGGGGTTTGGGTAATCACATGAAACATGATGCAGATGTCTTGGCCTGAGAGGAGGTCATGTCTACCACTTCTTGGGAAGAAAAGCTTTGTTACCAGTTGATGTAGAATCCTCATCTCAATGGACAGGATCTTGACTTCTAGTTTGTTTAGGCTTCCCGAGTAGGTTCCTCCTAAAATCACATTAATTCCTTCTTCCTTGACTGGGAGTTCCATGTTTGAATATCCCTCACAGGGTAAATGAAGAATCTCTCCCAAAAGTACAGGATCTAAATAGATATCAATACCCTTAACAGTGGATGTTACTGTTCCATTGCCATAGCTCAAGTTCAGATAAAACTCTCTAACCAAATCCACATATGTAACTTCTTTAAGTGAACAGTAAAATCTCCAACCTTGATTTTTGATTTTTGAACCAATGGAGAACCCCTCTTTTTCAAAAAATCTGAAGTCAACATTTTTCTCGGGTTCTACCTTTCTAATAGATAAAGGAATTTTACTAGGGCTTAGTGGAGACTGAGAGGAATCTAGAGCAGATGCCGAAACAGGAATGGAAGCAGAAGAGGCCTGAGAAGCTTGTCTTTTCCTGCACACGCCCTCTTCCAACTCACGGACCGATTTCCTTCTTTGTGGGAGCTTCATTTTTGGAGCCATTCTCACCACTAGAACAAGCAAGGAGACTTGGAAGATCAAATGTGTGAGGAGGTAGAGGATTATTAGGGGATGAATAGAGATTTTTGAAGGAGAGAAACCCCGATTTGGAGGAGAATGGTGGAAGTTAGGGCACGCTCCAACCGCTCCAATCAAGGGAGAAAAATGAGAATAGCTCCTTTCCCAAGGGGCGATTTGAGGTGGAGGGGTGATGGGAAGAAGATCTTGGGCTTAGGCCTTGGATTTGGAGAGGAAGAAGAAGAGGACTATGGGTTTTGGAGGGAGGAAGACGAAGATGGAGGGGTCAGCTCATGAACGGATTTTTAATCAAAAAGAGACGAACCTGTGGGATGTTGGCCAAAAATTGCAAGTATGCCATTGGGTCGATCCTAGGGGGTCGACTCATGATTCACAAAATTTCAAGAAAATGCTGAACAAATTCTGAAAAAATTTTAAACTCTGGGAGAAGGAAATTTGCTCTATGAACAGTTGTGAGAATGATAATTTTGAGCTTTTAGGTCCAAGAAAAATGATGAGAATTGAGTTCAAGGAATTTTTGACATTGATTCCTTAGAATCAGAGAGATATTTAAGCAGATGGATCAAGAATTTCTAGTTCTCTCCTAATTTTGTAGAATCTATCTTCACTTAAGGCCTTTGTAAAGATGTCGGCTAATTATTTTTCAGTACAAACATAGTCAAAAATTATATCTTTATTTTGAACATGTTCTCTTATAAAATGATGTCTGATTTCAATATGTTTAGATCTAGAATGTTGAATTGGATTTTTAGTAAGATTTATGGCACTGGTGTTATCACATCTTATGGGTGTTTCATTAAGTTTAATACCAAAATCTTTGAGTTGTTGCTTAATCCACAAGATTTGAGCACAATAACTTTCGGCTGCAATGTATTCGGCTTCGATCGTAGATAGTGCTACCAAATTTTATTTCTTGCTAAACCAGGAGATTAGGTTAACTCCAAGAAATTGGCAAGTTCCACTAGTGCTTTTTCTATCTAATCTACATCCAACAAAATCAGCATCTGAATATCCTATTAAATCAATTAATGAGTCCTTAGAGTACCATAATCCTAGAGTTTGAGTACCATTCAAATATCTAAGGATTCTTTTAACAGCATTCAAGTGAGATTCTTTAGGATTAGATTGAAATCGAACACACAGACAAATATTAAACATGATATCAGGTCTACTTGCAGTTAATATAGTAGAGAGCCAATCATACCTCTATAATATTTTAAGTCTACACTTTTACCTTCTTCATCCTTGTCAAGCTTACATGAAGGGCTCATGGGTGTGCCAATTGTTTTGGAGTTCTCCATTCCAAATCTTTTGAGTAATTCCTTTGTGTACTTGCTTTGGATGATGGAGATTTTTTCCTTGATTTGTTTGATTTGGAGTCCGAGGAAGAATGTAAGTTCTCCCATCATGCTCATCTCGAACTCCCCCTGCATGAGCTTTGCAAAATCTTGACAAAGAGATTCATTAGTAGACCCAAAAATAATGTCATCAACATATATTTGTATAACTAATATATCATCTTGATTTCTTTTAATGAAAAGGGTTGTGTCTACATTACCTCTTGAAAAACCATTATTTAGTAAAAATTTGCTTAGCCTATCATACCAAGCCCTGGGTGCTTGTTTCAAACCATATAGAGCTTTATTTAATTTAAAAATATGATTAGGAAAAGCATGATTTTCAAAACCTGGAGGTTGTTCTACATAGACTTCTTCAGCAATATATCCATTCAAAAATATACTTTTGATATTCATTTAAAATAATTTAAATTTCATAAAGCAAGCATATACAAGTAGAAGTCTAATTGCCTCTAATCTAGCAACAGGTGCAAAGGTCTCATCAAAATCAATTCCTTCTTCTTGATTATAACCTTTAGCAATCAATCTTGCTTTATTTCTTATTATATTTCTATATTCATCTAATTTATTCCTAAAAATCTATTTTGTGCCAATTATTGAATAATTTTTAGGTCTTGATACTAAAGTCCATACATTATTTCTTTCAAATTGATTAAGTTCCTTTTGCATTGCATTAATCCAATTATAATCATTTTCAGCTTCTTCAATGGTTTTAGGTTCAAGATGAGAGACAAAAGTACAATGATTAAATACATCTTTAAGTGAAGAACGAGTTCTTACCCCATGCATAAGATCACCAATAATTAGTGTTGCTCCTAGATTGATTTTGATGATTACAAAGCAGATTGAAGGGATACAAACAATTGAAAAAGTCCTTATGCTCTTCAAGGGCAAAATCATAATTTCACTAAAATCTTGATTTGATAGTACCATTTGGTAGAACAAATGATTTGAAATCTATTGGTGAAAATTTCATTGTGTTTGGACTTATATTTTTGAAGTTATGAAGGTTTGAAGTGCATGAGTCGACTCATGAGTCAACTCATGGCACTATGAGCTGAATGGCACGAAAAAAAATTCCCATGGCACGCTGGATTTTTGGCTTGGCACGACCTGTGAGTCGACTCATGAGTCGACCCACAAGGCATGAGTCGACTCATGAGTCGACCTCTGCTGATTTGAGCCGAAAAATCCAGAAATCAGATCTTCTGGTCTGTTGCAACAGAAGTCGACTCATGAGTCGACTCCTGATGCATGAGTCGACTCATGAGTCAACCCCTGCGACGGGAAATGTCAGCAACGGCTATTTTTTTGCCCGTTTTAATTGCCATTTATGCTTCCTAAAAATCCTCTAACGGCTCTTTATCTGCCTAAATTGTTTTCTCTTGCTTCTAATGCTACAAAATGCTTTAAATGATGAAAGAAATTGCAGATTAAATAGCGGATCAAACGTGAAATCAAATGAGAAGAGAAAAGAGAGGAAAAAGAGAAGAACAGAAGAGAGGATCCGAAATTTGCAAGAAAAAGCCTGAGATCAACGAAATATCCATAGAGAAAAAGAGAGAGGATCCACAATATACCAGAGAGATTGTGAAAGAGAAAAGGAAGATCTTTCAAGGAGAGAATTCTTCACGCCTATCGTTTCAACCTTGATCTAGAGATCGTTCAAAGCTTTCAAGAGATCTTCAATCAACAATCAACCTCTTCTCAAGCGTTCAACCGTTCATTCATCTTGAGAAAATCTGAAAAAGGGGTTCTTCATTTGAGTAAAGCTTTTATTGTTATATTTGCTCATTTAAGGAGCTGTTATTGTATTCATCTGTGCTCTAAATATTCTTACTCTTTGTGAGTTTTTGCTCTTATTTTTGGAGGATTTCCAAAACAAGGAAAGGTTGATCCGAACCTGAAATCGGAGTGTTTTGGGTTTGCTTGTACCCGGGAAACAAGTGTTCTAGCTTGGGATAGCTAGGGTCGGAGTTTCCGACGTCTTGTATTCTAGCTTGGGATAGCTAGTGTCGGAGTTTCCGACGTTTTGTATTCGGGTTGAATACAAAGGATAGTGGATTAAAATTCCCAAGTGGGATCTTGGGGAGTGGATGTAGGTGCAAGGTTAGCACCGAACCACTATAAATCCTTGTGTTTGTGGTGTGCTTTATCGCTTTATCTTATTTCTTTATTATATCCTTGCAATACTGCTTTAGTTAATTAATATTGATTTAAAGCCATTGTTTTGTTCTTCATAAGTTATCTGTTGGGCTTAAAATTTTTTAGAAACCCAATTCACCCCCCCTCTTGGGTTGCATAGCTGGGCAACAAGTGGTATCAGAGCCAGTGCTCTAGCCCTTCTTTGATCTAACAATCAAAGAGCCAAAGATCTATGGCAACCCATGTTGGAACTTCTCTAGCCGAGGGGCAATCAACAAACCGACCTCCACTTTTCAATGGGTCTAATTACACCTATTGGAAAGCTCGGATAAAGATTTTCATACAAGCACTCGACTATGATATGTGGAGTATCATAGTGAATGGTCCTCACACACCCACCAAGATTATAGATGGTGAGGAGTCAACCAAACCCGAGAAAGAATGGGATGAGGTTGACAAGAAATTAGCACAATTAAATGCCAAAGCTATGAATGTTCTTTATTGTGCACTAGATGCTAGTGAATTTAATCGCATTTCTACTTGTGCATCTGCTAAAGAAATATGGAATAGGTTAGAAGTCACCCATGAGGGAACAAATCAAGTAAAAGAGTCTAAAATAAACATGCTTATACATAAATATGAATTGTTCAAAATAGAGCATGATGAGTCCATAACTGCTATGTTTACTCGTTTTACTGATATAATCAATGGTTTAAAGAGTCTTGGCAAATCTTATACTAACAGTGAACTTGTAAGGAAGATTCTCAGGTCACTGCCAAGAACTTGGGAAGCCAAGGTGACTGCCATCCAAGAAGCAAAGGACTTGAACACTCTACCTCTAGAAGAGCTTCTTGGATCCTTGATGACTCATGAACTTAGCATGATGCAACATCAAGAGGATGAAATCAAAAAGAAAAGAACCATTGCCCTCAAATCCACAACTTCACCTGATTATGAAACAGATGACTCTGAAGATGAAGATCAGGATGAGGAGATGGCTCTCATCACCCGAAAATTCAAGAAGTTTCTAAGAAAAAAGAAACAGGGGATGAGAAAGAAATTTACAAAAGGGGATCAAAGCATAGAAAAGGAGAAAGATCAAACCCCTATATGCTACGAGTGCAAGAAGCCAGGACATTTCAGATCCGAATGTCCTCAATTGAAGAAAGGTCCAAAGAAATTCAAAAAGAAGGCAATGATGGCGACCTGGAGTGCGAGTGATGACTCAAGCTCCGACGAGGAAACCTCAACCGAACAAGCCAATCTGTGCCTGATGGCACATGAAAATGAGGTAACTTCTGAATCCACTAGTGAATTTACTTTTGAAGAATTGCATGAAGCTTTCTATGATTCAATTGATGAATTAAAGAAACTAGGGAAGAAAAACAAAGAGCTGAAATTGGAAAATCAGTCCTTAGTGAAACAAGCTGAAATTCTTTCAATTGAAAAATTCACATTGATTCAAGAAAATCAAAACTTTAAGGATGAAATTAACAGGCTGAAATCTATAGTAGATAAGTTCACCTTAAGTTCAAACAAGCTAAATATGATCCTTGATAATCAGAAAGCTATATATGATAAGGCTGGACTTGGTTATAAACCCCTGAAGAAACAAAAATTTTTGAAGGATATTTATGCAAATTATTCAAGCAAAAAGCCTACAAATATTACTTGTTTTAAATGTGGAAGAATAGGACATAAATCATACACATGTCTTATTAACAAATATGCAAACACAAAGAAAATATGGGTTCCAAAAGGAACCATTCTGACTAACCTGAAAGGACCCAAGAAAGCTTGGGTACCTAAGACAGAAACTTGATCTGTGCTTGCAGGTGTGTCTAGCATCCCAAGAAGGAAACAGGAAATGGTATCTTGACAGCGGATGCTCGAGACACATGACTGGTGATGAATCACAATTCATCATGCTTGATGCTAAGGATGGAGGGATGGTCACCTTTGGAGATAATGGCAAAGGAAAGATCATCGGGATAGGTAACATTGGTATCACTCCCTCCAAATACATTGAGAATGTTTTACTAGTTAAAGGTTTAAAGCATAACTTACTTAGCATCAGTCAATTTTGTGATAAAGGAAACAAAGTCATTTTTGAATCTTCATAATTAAATCAAATCCTTTTAAATCTAAAAATTAGCATGTTCTAAAATTAGAATGATTAAAAGTTTACATCAAACTGATATAAGGTTGTCCTGATATAGGGTTTACCCCCTATACTGTAAAGGTTGTCCTAGTTTGATGTGAATCAATTTTTGAAAAGATATTTTTAAAATATTTTAATTATTTTTTAGATATATATTTGATATGTGTAAATTTAGTTTTAGATCTGAAATTTGATGTATATGTGATGCATTTTTATTTAGATCTGAAACTACATATATTTGATATATGAATCATCTGTTTGCATTGTGACTAGTCCTATCAATGATGGCATTAAATTTATAGGACATAGGCATGGCAATATTTATATGGAAGACTTGAATGATTTAACTAAATTAGATAATTTTTAAAGAAAACCCCCTATGAACTTTGGAAAGAAAGAAAATCAAATATTGCATATTTTCATGTTTTTGGTTGCCGATGTTTTGTATTAAATAATGGCAAAGAAAAACTTGGTAAATTTGATGCAAAATCAGATGAAGCAATCCTTCTAGGTTACTCCTCCACTAGTAAAGCATTTAGAGTGTTCAACAAAAGAACCTTAGTAGTTGAGGAGTCCATACATGTTGTCTTTGATGAATCTAACGATCTTCCTTCAAGGAAGAATAAGGGTGTTGATGATGCAGATCCACTAATAGAAGGTATGAAGGAGATCACTCTAAAAGATTCAGCAACTCCAGAAGATAAGGATCAAGAAGATGAACAAAATGAGAAAGGTGAAGAAATTCAAGAACAACCTCAAGGTACAAATGACTTACCCAAGGAATGGAGGTATGTTCACAACCACCCTAAGGAATTAATTATCGGTGATCCTATGCATGGGGTAAAAACACGTTCTTCACTTAGAGATGTACTTAATCATTGTGCTTTTGTATCTCAACTTGAACCTAAAACTTTTGAAGAAGCTGAAAATGATCATAACTGGATTAATGCTATGCAAGAAGAACTCAGTCAATTTGAAAGAAATAATGTTTGGACCTTAGTGAAAAGACCTAAAGATTATTCAATAATTGGCACAAAATGGGTCTTTAGAAACAAATTAGATGAGCATGGAAATGTAATTAGAAATAAAGCAAGACTGGTTGCTAAGGGATATAATCAAGAAGAAGGAATTGATTTTGATGAAACCTTTGCACCTGTTGCTAGATTAGAAGCCATTAGACTTCTACTTGCTTATGCTTGCTTTATGAAATTCAAACTATTTCAAATGGATGTTAAAAGTGCTTTTTTAAATGGATATATTTTTGAAGAAGTATATGTAGAACAACCCCCTGGATTTGAAAATCATGCTTTTCCCAATCATGTCTTTAGATTAAATAAAGCTTTATATGGTCTAAAACAAGCACCTAGAGCATGGTATGAAAGGCTAAGCAAATTTCTACTAAATAATGGTTTCTCAAGAGGCAATATGGATACAACTCTATTTATTAAAAGAAACCAAAATGATATGCTAATTATACAAATTTATGTTGATGACATAATTTTTGGGTCTACTAATGAATCCCTTTGTCAAGACTTTGCTAAGCTTATGCAGGGAGAGTTCGAGATGAGCATGATGGGAGAACTCACTTTCTTTCTCGGACTCCAAATCAAACAATCAAAAGAGGGAATCTCCATCACCCAAAGCAAGTACACCAAGGAACTACTCAAAAGATTTGGAATGGAGAACTGCAAACCAATTGGCACACCAATGAATCCCTCATGTAAGCTTGACAAGGATGATGAAGGTAAAAGCGTAGACTTAAAATACTATAGAGGTATGATTGGCTCATTATTATATTTAACTGCAAGTAGGCCTGATATCATGTTTAGTGTTTGCTTATGTGCAAGATATCAATCTAATCCTAAGGAATCTCATTTGAATGCTGTTAAAAGAATCCTTAGATACTTAAATGGTACACAAACTATAGGGTTATGGTACTCTAAGGACTCACAAATTAATTTGTTAGGATATTCTGATGCTGATTTTGCTGGATGTAAATTAGATAGAAAAAGCACAAGTGGAACTTGCCAATTTCTTGGAGTTAACCTAATCTCATGGTTTAGCAAGAAACAAAATTCGGTGGCACTGTCTACGGCTGAGGCCGAATACATTGCAGCCGGAAGTTGTTGTGCTCAAATCTTGTGGATTAAGCAACAACTCGAAGATTTTGGAATCAAACTTAATGAAACACCAATAAAATGTGATAATACAAGTGCTATAAATCTATCTAAAAATCTAATACAACACTCAAGATCTAAACATATTGAGATAAGACATCATTTCATAAGAGAACATGTTCAAAACAAAAATATAATTCTTGAATATGTTTGCACTGAAAATCAATTAGCTGATATCTTTACAAAGGCCCTTAGTGAGGAAAGATTCTGTGAAATTAGGAGAAATCTAGGAATTCTAGATCCATTTATCTGAAATTTCTCAATTTCCAAAGAATAGATGTCAAAAACTCTTAGAGCTCAATTTTCAACAATTATCCTGGTTCCAAAAGCTCAGTTTTATCACTCTAAAAACTTATCATTGAGCAAAATTCTTTCTCCCAAAATTTTGAATTTTTCTGGAATTTATTTGCATTTTTCCTGATTTTCTGAACTTCATGAGTCGACCCCCATGAGTCGACTCAATGGCAAACTTGTTAATCCCACCAACTTCCATCGGGTTCATTGTTTTTAAATCGGGAAAACCTGTTTATGAGACGACTCATCTTCTCGTCGTTCTTCTTCCGAAAGCCGTCCTCTCCAAACTTCTGTTTTGCTCCAAATCCAAGGATTAATTTCGAGGCAATTCTCCCTCCTTCTCTCCACCAAAAATTGCCTCCTTGAAAAGGATTTTTCTGTGCTTTCTCGCAGTGTTAGGCGCGGGTGGAACGTGCCCTAGAACTTCACCGTTCATTCAAAATCCACTTCTTTTCTCCACCAAAATTCTTCTTTACTCTTTTGTGATCCCTCCTCCACTGAATTCAAGTCTTCTTGTCTGCTACCTTATTGGATATGGCTCCAAAGATGAAACTTCCCCAAAGAAGGAAATCAATCCGAGAGCCTGAGGAAATTGTCCGAAAGAAAAGGCATGCTCAGTCTTCCACTGTTCCCAATCCAGTTTCAGTACCTGCTCAAGGTCCCTCTCAACCCTCCATAAGCCCCAGTGTAAATCTTCTCTCTGATATAAAAGTAGAAACCGGGAAAAATATAGATTTTCGGTTCTTTGAGAAAGAAGGCTTTACTTTTGCTACCAAGATCAAAAATCAAGGATGGGAACTTTATTGCTCTCTTAAGGAAGTCACCTATGTTGATCTAGTCAGAGAGTTCTACCAGAACCTAAATTATGGAAACGGGTCTGTGACTTCAACTGTAAAGGAGATTGACATCTGTTTGGATTCTAGGATATTGGGAGAGATACTTCAGTTGCCTAGTGAAGGATACTCATATATGGAACTCCCAATTAAAGAAGAAGGGATCAGAATTATCTTAGGGGAAGATTTTTCAGGAAGTTTAAACAAATTGGAAGCAAAGCTACTGTCCATTGAGATGAGGGTCCTGCATCAGATTGTGACAAAACTATTCTTTCCTAGGAGTGGTAGACATGACTTACTATCTGGCAGAGATGTATGTGTCATGTTTCATATCATCACTCAGACCCCCCTAAACCTCCCTACACTTATGATAGAGGCCATGAGAGAAACTTTGAACAGATCCAAGGCACACTTGCCTTATGGTATGGCCCTTACTAGAGTTTTTAGGAGGTTTGGAGTTAGCTGTGAGGGGGAGACACCTACCAAGCTCTCACATGTGGACACTTTCAACCAACACAGCCTACACCGAATGGGAATTACAAAGACTGTTGGTGGTTGGATCAAGGGCTCTGAAGAAAGAGCTGAGGAGAGAGCTGAGGAAAGAGCTAAAGACAGAACTGAAGGCAGAGTAGAAGAAGAAGGTCCATCTTCTCCTGTACATGATTTCAGGGCAGCTTCACCAGATACCCAGTTCATTCATGATACTGAGGCTGGCCCTTCTGAGTTTACTAGGATGCCCACACCAGTGTATCAGCCAGAGAGCAGAGCACCTCCATCAGAGTTCAGACTGGCTGATGATCAGATCGAGCATATATCTCAGCGTGTGGCTTCTTTGTTGTCTAGCCAGTGGAGTAGTACTTATTTTGCACCTGGAGCTACTTCTTCTGATCAGACAATTACTCCCCACATCTCCATTATATTTCAGATGATTTCAGATCAGTCTGTCAGGATACAGCAGCTTGAGGATACAGTCTGGAGACTTACTGGCAGAGTTCTTGACTTGCAGGGGCAAGTCCTTGCATTGGCCCATCCCCAGCCACAGGAGTCTACCATTGAGGTCACAGACCTCACTGCAGAGGCTGGCAGGCTCAGAGGAGTACTAGAAGGTGGATATGAGCTACTGAGGAAAGAGATCAGAGGATCGAGTGAGCATGCTACCACCCAGTTCACTGCTCTACTTCAATCTGTTTCCAGAGCACTGAACGTACTTGATTCTATCAGACTCATGATATCGTCCCTAGCATCTCAGCGTTCTCAGCCTCCCAGTTCATCTCGTTCTCCTACTCGTGGCAGAGGCAGACGGGGTAGAGGACGCACTTCTGATCCATCATCTTCTCACCCTATATCTGATGACTCTGATCATTGACTTATCTAGATCTTAGGAGTTAGTATCTTGTTCTAGGATCTATACCTTGGGGCCATGTATTGCCATTTAGCTGGTTGAATTTTATGTTTTGAAACAATTATGATATTAATGGAATCATCTTTCTACCTCTTTGTAATGATTATATTTTGGTTATATTTCAATCTCCGATACATCTGTTGAAATATTATCTTCTCCTTATTGTTGTTTGCTATTGATAATTGCTATATTAAGGGGGAGCAAACATCTGTGAAAAACTCTAAAGAGGAAGAAATTAAAGAATATTTTCAGAAAAGGAAAAGAAAGAGTTAACTATGTTTGATGATGTCAAAAAGGGGGAGAAATTAAAATTAAACAAAAATTGAAATTAGACAAAAAGCAAAACCCTAAATTATGAGAAAAAGGGGGAGAAATTAAATTAAAACAAATATTGAAGAAATTAAACAAATATTGGAGAAAAACAAGGATTGAAAGATTAAACAAAACCTTGAGAAATTTTGGTATCAAAATTTGGTATCAGACAGAGAAATTTGGTATCAGACAGAACTTTAATCCATCAAAAGCAAAATCATGAGTACAATGCAAATAAGTATTTTTTATATATATGCTCTGATATTCAAACTTGCTTTTAAAATTTTACTCACCTTGAAACATCAATAAGAAATTTGTTTTACTTTGATTCATCCTACAATTTCTTTCAACTTGATCTGATACATGATAACATTTGATCTGATACAGTGTGAAGATTTCTCTAAAATATTATAACATTTGCTCGGATACTGTATGAAATTTTCTCTGATACATTAAAAATTTTCTTGCTCTGATAAATTATAAAATCTTTTCTGATATCATTGTAAAAATTATTTTTGCTCTGATGCATAGAAAAAGTTATTTATCTTCTCTTGCTCTGAAATATCTTGAACTCAAAATGATCTAATACCCTTTTTAAATCTTTAAGAAAATGGACAAACTATTTTTGCATTTATATTACATGCCAAAAGAATCATACTCTTTTCAAGCATATACACCCATAATGGATTCTTTTGAAATTAATGCATTAACATAAATATTTTTGTTCATATGTTTTGTCATCATCAAAAAGGGGGAGATTGTTGCTCCTAGATTGATTTTGATGATTACAAAGCAGATTGAAGGGATACAAACAATTGAAAAAGTCCTTATGCTCTTCAAGGGCAAAATTGTAATTTTACTAAAATCTTGATTTGATAGTACCATTTGGTAGAACAAATGATTTGAAATCTATTGGTGAAAATTTCATTGTGTTTGGACTTATATTTTTGAAGTTATGAAGGTTTGAAGTGCATGAGTCGACTCATGAGTCAACTCATGGCACTATGAGCTGAATGGCACGAAAAAAAATTCCCATGGCACGCTGGATTTTTGGCTTGGCACGACCTGTGAGTCGACTCATGAGTCGACCCACAAGGCATGAGTCGACTCATGAGTCGACCTCTGCTGATTTGAGCCGAAAAATCCAAAAATCAGATCTTCTGGTCTGTTGCAACAGAAGTCGACTCATGAGTCGACTCCTGATGCATGAGTCGACTCATGAGTCGACCCCTGCGACGGGAAATGTCAGCAACGGCTATTTTTTTGCCCGTTTTAATTGCTATTTATGCTTCCTAAAAATCCTCTAACGGCTCTTTATCTGCCTAAATTATTTTCTCTTGCTTCTAATGCTACAAAATGCTTTAAATGATGAAAGAAATTGCAGATTAAATAGCGGATCAAACGTGAAATCAAATGAGAAGAGAAAAGAGAGGAAAAAGAGAAGAACAGAAGAGAGGATCCGAAATTTGCAAGAAAAAGCCTGAGATCAACGAAATATCCATAGAGAAAAAGAGAGAGGATCCACAATATACCAGAGAGATTGTGAAAGAGAAAAGGAAGATCTTTCAAGGAGAGAATTCTTCACGCCTATCGTTTCAACCTTGATCTAGAGATCGTTCAAAGCTTTCAAGAGATCTTCAATCAACAATCAACCTCTTCTCAAGCGTTCAACCGTTCATTCATCTTGAGAAAATCTGAAAAAGGGGTTCTTCATTTGAGTAAAGCTTTTATTGTTATATTTGCTCATTTAAGGAGCTGTTATTGTATTCATCTGTGCTCTAAATATTCTTACTCTTTGTGAGTTTTTGCTCTTGTTTTTGGAGGATTTCCAAAACAAGGAAAGGTTGATCCGAACCTGAAATCGGAGTGTTTTGGGTTTGCTTGTACCCGGGAAATAAGTGTTCTAGCTTGGGATAGCTAGGGTCGGAGTTTCCGACGTCTTGTATTCTAGCTTGGGATAGCTAGTGTCGGAGTTTCCGACGTTTTGTATTCGGGTTGAATACAAAGGATAGTGGATTAAAATTCCCAAGTGGGATCTTGGGGAGTGGATGTAGGTGCAAGGTTAGCACCGAACCACTATAAATCCTTGTGTTTGTGGTGTGCTTTATCGCTTTATCTTATTTCTTTATTATATCCTTGCAATACTGCTTTAGTTAATTAATATTGATTTAAAGCCATTGTTTTGTTCTTCATAAGTTATCTGTTGGGCTTAAAATTTTTTAGAAACCCAATTCACCCCCCCCTCTTGGGTTGCATAGCTGGGCAACAATTAGCTCCTTAGGGTGACTGTGAAGATACCTCCATTCTTTGGGTAGGTCATTTGTACCTTGAGGTTGTTCTTGATGTTTTTCACCTTCCTCATCCTGTTTGTCTTCATGTTCCTCATCATCTTGAATTGTTGAATCCTTCAGAGTGATCTCCTTCATTTCTTCTATAAGAGGATCTGCATCATCAACACCTTCATTCTTCCTTGAAGAAAGATCGTTAGATTCATCAAAGACAACATGTATTGACTCCTCTACTACTAAGGTTCTTTTGTTAAAAACTCTAAAAGCTTTACTAGTGGAGGAGTAACCAAAAAAAATTGCTTCATCTGATTTTGCATCAAAATTTTCAAGTCTTTCTTTACCATTATTTAATACAAAACATCAACAACCAAAAATATAAAAATATGCAATATTAGGTTTTCTTCCTTTCCAAAGCTCATAGGGGGTTTTCTTTAAAATTTGTCTAATCAAAGTACGATTTAAAATGTAACATGCTGTGTTAATAGCTTCTGTCCAAAAGTATCTTGGAAGGTTGCTTTCATATAGCATGGTACGAGCTATTTCTTCTAAGGTTCTATTTTTCCTTTCTACTATCCCATTTTGTTGGAGTGTCCTAGGTACAGAGAAATTATGGCCTATTCCTTTTTCATCATAAAATTTTTCAAAGTCTTAATTTTCAAATTTCGTTCCATGATCACTTCGAATATTTTGAATTGAAAATCCTTTCTCATTAGTGACTTTTCGATAAAATTTAGTGAAAACTTGAAAAGTTTCATCCTTGTGTGCCAGAAAAAAAACCCAAGTAAAACGAGAGTAATCATCTATAATTACAAAACCATATCGTTTTCCTCCTAGACTAGTAGTTCTAGTAGGTCCAAATAAGTCCATGTGCAAAAGCTCTAAAGGTCTAGAGGTTGAAACAATATTTTTAGATTTAAATGAAACTCTTGTTTGTTTACCTAGTTGGTATGCATCACAAATTCTATCCTTTTCAAAATTTAATTTTGACAAACCAAGAACCAATTCTTTCTTAATTAATTTTGAAAGTGAATGCATGCTAATATGTGCAAGCCTACGATGCCAAAGCCAACTAGTCTCATTAATTTTTGCATTCAAGGATACTAGGCATTGCATGTTTATTTTGGATAGATCATTCAAATCTACCATATAAACATTACCATGTCTATGTCTAATAAATTTAATGCCTTCATTAATAGGACTAGTTACAATGCAAATAGAAGATTCAAAAATAACTTTATATCCTTTATCACAGAATTGACTAATACTTAGTAAATTATGCTTTAAACCATCTACTAACAAAATATTTTCAATGTATTTGGAGGGAGTGATACCAATGTTACCTATACCGATGATCTTTTCTTTGCCATTGTCTCCAAAGGTGACCATCCCTCCATTCTTAGCATCAAGTGTGATGAATTAGGATTCATCACCAGTCATGTGTCTCGAGCATCCGCTATCAAGATACCATTTTCTATTTCCTCCTTGAGATGCTAGACACACCTGCAGGCAAAAGTCAAGTTTTTGTTTTAGGTACCCAAGCTTTCTTGGGTCCTTTTTGGTTAGTCATAATGGTTCCTTTTGAAACCCATATTTTCTTTACATTTGAATTTGCAGATTTGTTAGAGAAGCAAGTGTATGACTTGTGTCCTACTCTACCATATTTGAAGCAAGTAATATTAGATAACTTATTACTTGAAGAGTTTACATAGATATTTTTCAGATACTTTTGTTTCTTCAAGGGTTTATAGCCAAGTCCAGCCTTATCATACACGACCTTTTGATTTTCAAGAATCATATTAAGTTTATTAGAACTCGAGGTGAATTTTCCAACTATTGGTTTTAGCTTGGCGATTTCATTCTTTAAATTTTGATTTTCTTGAACCAGGGTAGATTTTTTAATTGAAATGCTCTCATTTTGTTTCAGTAAAGATTAATTTTTTGATTTTAGATCTTTGTTCTTTATCTCTAGTTTCTTTAGTTCATCAATTAAATCATAAAAGGCTTCATGCAGTTCTTCAAATGTAAAGTCACTAGGAGTTTCAGAATTTACCTCATTTTCATGTGCAATAAGGTACAAGTTGGCTTGTTCAGTTGAGTCTTCCTCTTCGGAGCTTGAGTCATCACTCCCACTCCAAGTGGCCATCATGGCCTTCTTCTTATACTTCTTGGGACCCTTCTTCAGTTATGGACATTCGGACTTGAAGTGTCCCAATTTCTTGCACTCATAGCAGATAAGGGGTTGGTCTTTATCTTTTTCTTTCCTCTGTTCCCCTTTTGTGAGTGGCCTCTTCCTCATTTCTTGTTTCCTTTTTCTCAAGAACTTCTTGAACCTTCGGGTAATGAGTGCCATCTCTTCATCTTGTTCTTCATTTTCGGTGTTATCAGTTTCTTCATCTGGTTGAGCTGTGGATTTGAGGACGATTGTTCTCTTCTTTTTGACTTCTTCCTCTTGATGTTGTTTCATGCTCAGCTCATGTGTCATCAATGATCCAAGAAGCTCTTCCAAGGGTAGAATGTTCAAGTCTTTGGCTTCTTGGATGGCGGTCACTTTGGCTTCCCAAGTTCTTGGTAAGGATCTGAGAATCTTTTTTACAAGCTCACTGTTAGAATATGACTTACCAAGACTCTTTAAACTATTTATAATATTAGTAAAGCGAGTAAATATTTTAGTTATGGACTCATCATGCTCTATTTTAAACAATTCATATTTATGCACGAGCATGTTAATTTTGGACTCCTTTACTTGATTGGTTCCTTCATGGGTTACTTCTAACCTATCCCATATTTCTTTAGCAGACAAGTAAGTTGAAATGCGATTAAATTCGTTAGCATCAAGAGCACAATATAGAACATTCATAGCTTTAGCATTTAATTGGGCCATTTTCTTATCAACCTCATCCCACTCTTTTTCGGATTTGGCTGATTCCACACCATCAATAATTTTAGTGGGTGTGTGAGGGCCGTTCACTATGATACTCCACATATCATAGTCGAGTGTTTGAATGAAGATTTTCATCCGAGCTTTCTAATAGGTGTAATTTGACCCATTGAAAAGTGGAGGTCGGTTAGTGGACTGCCCCTCGGCTAGAGAAGTGCCGACTTGAGTTGCCATAGATCTTTGGCTCTTTGATTGGTTAGATCAAAGTAGGGCTAGAGCACCGGGCTTTGATACCACTTGTTGCCCAGCTATGCAACCCAAGAGGGGGGGTGAATTGGATTTCTAAAAATTTTAAGCTGAACTTATGTCTTATGAAAAATGTTTGATAATAGCTCAATAAATAGGGAGAGTAAAGCTGATTCAAGGCTAATGGCTAAATGCAAGAATGCAAGAGAGTAATGAAGAGTTAAAGTAGAGCAATTAGGCACAACACAAACAAAAGAATTTATAGTGGTTCGGTGCCAACCTTGCACCTACATCCACTCCCCAAGCTCCTACTTGGAAATTTCAATCCACTAACTTGTATTCAACCTGAATACAAACGTCGAAAACTCTAACTCTAGCTATCCCAAGCTAGTCCACTTATTTTTCGGGTACAAGCCAACCCAATACACTCTGATTCAAGGTTCGGATCAACCTTTCCTTGTTTTGGAACCCTTCCAAAACAAAAACAATAACTCAAACAGAGTATAACAATGAATAGTATAAAAAGTACAAAAGAAGCTCCTTTAATGAGCGAATAAGACTTTAAATACACTTTACTCAAAGAGAAAAAGATCCTTTTTGATTTTCTCAAGGTGGTTGGAGACTTGAATGTACACTTGAGGAGTTGGTGAGCTTGGATTAAAGGCTTCTTAAATGCTTTGAGTGAGCTATTGCTTAGGGCTGAAAAGTTAGCTTGAAATTCTCTTTTCAAAATCTCTCTTCTTGATTCTTCTTGATATTCCCACCTTTTTGTCCCTTTTATAGCTTTAAGAAATGGTGGAAAACAATCTGGGCTGAAATAGAGCCGTTAGACCATATTAAATGAGCATTAAAAGCACTTAAAACGGGTTAAAAACTATCCGTTGCGGAACATTCCTGTCACAGGGGTCAACTCATGGGTCGACTCATGCCTGGAGGTCGACTCATGGGTCGACCTCTGTGGAAGAACACCAGAAAACCATCAGAAACCCAAGGTTCTGTAAATTTGGCCTCAAAACAGCAGAGGTCGACTCATGGGTCGACTCATACCTTGGGGGTCGACTCATGGATCGACTCACAGGGTGTGCCAAGTCTGTGCCATCCAAAAATTCTGCGTGCCAATCATCTCATATGCCATGAGTCGACTCATGGGTCGACTCATGTTTTTCAAACATGAATATCTTTCAAAATACAAGTCCAAAAATAATAAAATTTTCACCAATGGATCACAAATCTTTTGTTCTATCACTTGATGCTTTCAAATCAGGATTTGGTAAAATTATGATTTTACCCCTGAAGAGCAATAAGTCTTTTTCAAGTGAAAATCATTAGTACCCCTTCAAATGCTTTATAATCATCAAAATCAATCCAAGGAGCAACATCTTCCACACCCCACCTTGACCTCATCTCTTTTTTTATGAAATCTACAAAAAAACCTTTCCCTAAAAACTTACCAATTAGAGCAGCTTTCTATCAAGCACTAGCCCGATTGATATCCTCATCGGGAAAGGACACCACTTGCGAGAACCGCTCTTTCAAAGCCTCCACCTACTCTGCTAAAACCTTGGACGTCTCTTATCGAAAGCGACGGAGCCCTTGAGCCATTTGAGATCGAGATCTCGAGATCTCAAATGGTGGGGCACTGCTTCGACTAGCCGCATGACTAAGAGACGAGCGAATCATCCCTTATGGATGATGATCCGGGTTCTTCGGGAGACTAGGAGAGGGAACCCTCTCCCAGTAGGGCCGATTAGTCTCACTAGTATATTGAGATTCTTCTTGGCAAGACATTTGCAAAACCATAATATGCTCTTTTCCTTTACCTTTCTCACTCATCTCTCTCTTTCTATCATAGACTAAACAGCCATTATAACCTATGTCAATTTTGAAGAAGATACTTTGAGAGTCATTCTATAGTTGAAAGATATAGAATAATGCGAGCAGATTTTAGAAGTCTAAGGCAGTAGTATCCTGCATCTCTATGAATCATGCTCTGCTGTCCCTACAGCAGTCCCTCTTGTCCACAATTCAGGAAAGAGATCAGAAGCTCTGTGGATGTTGAGGCTTAGAGCAAGCTATGTGAGAGATAAAGACATGGCTTACACATCCACATGAATGCTCGTATTAGACTTGGTTCGATGGTATTTTCCATCATATTTGCATTATTGCATGCTAGTCTTTTTTAATTTCTAGCATGCTTGTACGAGGATGCTTTAGGAAGGTTACGACGTAGTTTATTGTCATCCTTGATCCTTGCCGGCACGATCACACCGTGAGGCATTCTAACTAATCTCATTTAGCATTTACAAAGACCGATGTGTTTATGGTATAAGTCAATCCATGGTAGGCAGATGGTTTAACTCAATCCTATGCAGTAGACCACTACATTCACCCTATATGGTGGAATTACTTTCTTAGTTTAAATGGCTTTATGGAAGTGTCTGCTATGCCATTGGAATAAATTGTTTTCTTTTAAATGTTAAATAGATTAATTAGTCTTTATTCAAGAGGAATCCGATCCCCGTCATGGGGGATGACTTTTGAAACAAATAGGTGCCGACCAACCAACAGGGGAACTTTCGTATGTCAAAAGTAATGCCGTGTGCTGGCCGGTTGAGATTTCTTCACCAATAAGAAAACTTTAGAGCTAATGAATGGATAGGCATGTGACGTATGTAGATAAACATCAGGACAAAGGAAGCATCCCTGTAACTTTGCTTCATCTGCGTTTATATATACACCTTTGTTTATACATAGAACTTTGCTCAAGCCAATCTTTTGAGGCACAAAAATCGCTCGACCGACTGCTACTTCCGCCACTTCACAAATGGATTCCTCAGGAGCTAAAGAAACACAACCTCCACCAGGTTTCTCTCTCTTTCTCTCTCACAAGTTCAAGAAATGGAAGCTTTAAACCTTTTTTTTTTTTTCTAGTATTGATCTCTCTTTCGCTCCCCCAAGTTCAAGAAATGGAAGATTTAAACTTTTTTTTCTTCTATGAAAGGGTACCCAACTACTTCAACGCCGCCCAAGAAGCAGCGATGCCGTTCCCGTACCAAGAAGAGAGGCGAGAAAGGTTTCATTGAAGGATGGTGAGCTTTTACATTGCTAATCACTGTTAGGGCCTGTTTGGAAAGGATAGGAATTGCCCAAATCCTATAGGATCAACGGATCCTACGGGTAAAAATCCTGTTTCCTTTCCTACCCGTGATTGAACGATGGGATAAAAGAACGCTAATTCTATAACGAAAATAGAAGTCTCTCTGATGATTTTTTTTTTTTTCCTACGATTGTTTGGGCTCTACCTTCGCACCCCCATCGTCTCCAATCCATCTTTGCCCGTGCTATCTCCTCCTCCAACTGCTCCTCCTGGTCCCTCTCCTTGCTCTCCTTCCACCGCCGCCTTCTCTCCCTCCCCCGGCCCTAATTGGAACCTAAGAAATCCCTCCGATCTCCCTTCAAGTGCTCTCCTTCCTCACACAACTCCGAAAAAGAGAATGAAATGAAAAAAAAAAAAGCGAAAAGAAAAAAAAAATTGATCAATCTATATGGGAAAAGGTCTACCTTTTTAATTTTTTCTGTATTTCCTTTGTTTCCATTGATTTTTCCTATGTTTTCGCCCGTTTTTCCCCTGTTTTCTTACGTTCGATGGCTAGGGTTTTGCGTTGGATGTTTATATATAACAGTTTAAACGATATTATTATATTATTAATCAAATTTTTTTATTAAAAAAAAGAAGCAAGGATTGGTTAAGGCAACAGTTGGTCATCCAAAGATTTGGAGGTCAAATTTCAAATCTGTTCCAAACTCGAAGAGATTTAAATTTTAAATTTCAAAGATACAAAAATATATGTTACCATTTTTTTGATATGAATTATTTTATAATTATAGTAATTAACACGATATTTTGATAATGATGAGTTTATTATTTTGGTAAAAGAAGGATTAGAGAGAAGAAAAGAAGAGAAAGAAGGGAGGGGGAAGAAATCCTAATTTATCATCAAATAGGATTAGTTACCCTTAGAGATTTTGGCTGTAGTTTTTTGAAGGTTTAAGCAAGAACTCTCTAGTGTTGTTGTGGATCACCACCTATTTTGCAGTTAGTTGCACACTCAACCTTCACATCCACCACATTACAGTATTGTTGGGCATTAGGACCAAAGTATAAAATCTCATTCATGTTAAAATCTCTCAGCATCATAATTTTTGAAGGAAAGATATTTAAAACTTGAGATTTCTTTGTTCTAAATATTTTTTAATCTTAACTATAACAATATGACTGTGAAGAACAATACTTATTTGACACTTTTGTTGTATAAAATACATTGTTGATGATAACAATAAGTCCTGTAAAAAAGAAGTGCATTCTTCAATTACATGTTGGATAAGGACTTTCATATCCATGAAATTGCCCATCTTTTACTTTACGCATCCTTTCCCCTTCTAATTCTACCTCAAAAATGTTTAACTATATTTTTTTTCCCGGAGTAAATGTTTTAATATGCTCATTGTTCATAATGCAACTACTCATAGGAAATGATGTTTTCACATTCTAAGGTGATATCCTTATTTAAAATCTCTCCATGCAGTCTTGCTGCGCTTTGTTGTTGTTGGATATGTGAAACTTGCTGCTTATAATGAGTGGAGGCTCATCAGAAGAGGCATGGACGATAAGACTATCATATATGGATGGTGTGAGTATAACATCGTGTTACTTCAGTGGATTGTGAACTTAATGTAATAAACAAGGGGTTTGTGTATGTTTCTTTTGTTGGACAGTCCCGTTTGTACCTCTTATTTTATTGTATTACGTAGTACCAGAAACTATTGTCAGAATATGAAGTCACTTTGCTAAATCAATTATGCAACAAATTATTCAACACTGAAAGGAAGGATCACTAATAAAACAAATCTGGCAGTATGCTGAATTTAAGTAATTATGCAAAATTAACCTGTGATAATTTTGTGAATGGATAATTCATTTAAGAAGCTTATGCATCTAAATACACTTCAAAGAGAAGGAAGAAAATGTTGATATGCTAAGAAAATCTCCATGCATTCAAAGAAAAAGGACAGGATGGGTGAAAGAAGTATAAAAAATAAAAAAGTCGATTCCCCTTCCTGCAAACAAACTAAAAAATAAAGAATGTAATAGGTAAAATAAACCTTTCAATGAACGATGCCTTTGCTTCTCCTCGTTGCTTTCCGGCTTGCTGCCGGTCTTGGGTATGTTGTTTGCGAGCACAATCTTCTATCATGTACAATGGGAAAACAATGGAAGGGGACCTCAAGCAGGCGGTCCCAAAGCATGTTGCAGGGTTTCATCTTAGAAACACACCAAAAATCCCCGCTCCTCCGTCCCCTGCCATTGTTAATACGCAGGAAAAATTAAAAAGGGATCGCACTTCCTCTCCTCGCTTGGCGCCACCATTTTGTATAAAAAAATAAAATGCATATGCTCAGAATGTTCTGAATCCTTGTATATGATTGTGACAATCTCAGACCTGGCCTCACCCAATAATGATTATGCACTCTTCCATTCAAGCCTAGTAGACTAAATATCTAAATATAATCAAATTGATCAATTTTAAGGGATTGTGCTCTAGTATCCCCAAATTCAAATATTATAGGTCAGATCTATTCTCATGTAATTTGTAATATATTATTTAAGTTTCTTGATCTTGTATAAATAGTCAAAATTTATCTAGAGTACATAGTGAATATAAAACTAAACATATGTATGCATAAGTCCTCGTAATAATAGAATGTTTCGGAGGCTAGCTTTAAGTATTTGGCTGTATAGACTCTGTTGGTGCAAAAATCCGCCTGCGCCGGAGAAGCTGGAGTTGAGGAAGCCGCGGTCGCCGCCGGGACCTGCAAGGGAAGTCTAAACCGGAGGTGGGGTTGCTCCGGCAAGACCCTCCGACGCTCAAGTCAGTTCTCTGCCTCAACAAGAATGGAGTGCTCGAACGGAGAATTTAGCAGAGTTTTGAGATAAGGCAAAAGAGCTTAAAGAATAACGTATCTGAGTCCCCCTTTTATAGGCGGGGGAGACAACGGACTGATGGCGACGTTTGTAACCGCCTGGTAGTGGGCCGTCCATGGTCAGGGGAATTGATTGCGAAAGATAATGGAGCAGACACGTGGCCATCATCATGGCCCGCCACATAGGGCCTGTTGCAGGAAGTGGAGCGGCGTCCGTTACTGCTAGTTGTCAACGAGTAGTGGGATCGTGCAGCACCTGTCGCAGGGAGCGGAGCAGCATCATAGCTGTCGACACAGCCTGTCAGAGGGTAGTGGGATCGTGCAGCACCTGTCGCAGGGAGGTGGAGCCGCGTGGAATCCGCTACAGGAAGTGGAACAGGATCATGGCAGTTATTGTTATCTGCCAAAGGACACGGATCTGTTGAGCATGGCTTGGCAGTAGTCGGAGTTCGGCCTTTGTAGGAGTCTGGGAGGAGTCCCCCTTTCGGACGAGGTTGTGGGTGGAGTCCGGCTCCAGCAGCTGATACTGAGGTCGGAGACTGAGGACGGAGCTTGGCTCCCATAGGGATCCGGACGGAGCCATCCTGCTGTCGAAGGAGGAGCCCGGCTCCCGTAGGAGTCCGGGCGGAGCCGTTCTGCTGTCGAAGGAGGAGCCCGGCTCCCGTAGGAGTCCGGGCGGAGCCGTTCTGCTGTTGAAGGAGGAGCCCGGCTCCCGTAGGAGTCCGGGCGGAGCCGTTCTGCTGTTGAAGGAGGAGCCCGGCTCCCGTAGGAGTCCGGGCGGAGCCGTTCTGCTATTGATGGAGGAGCCCGACTCCCGCAGGAGTCCGGGCGGAGCCGTTCTGCTATTGAAGGAGGAGCCCGGCTCCCGTAGGAGTCCGGGCGGAGCCGTTTTGCTGTTGAAGGAGGAGCCCGGCTCCCGTAGGAGTCTGGGCGGAGCCGTTCTGTTGTTGAAGGAGGAGCCCGGCTCCCGTAGGAGTCCGGGCGGAGCCGTTCTGCTGTTGATGGAGGAGCCCGGCTCCCGCAGGAGTCCGGGCGGAGCCGTTCCGCTGTTGAAGGAGGAGCCCGGCTCCCGCAGGAGTCCGGGCGGAGCCGTTCTGCTGTTGAAGGAGGAGCCCGGCTCCCGCAGGAGTCCGGGCGGAGCCGTTCTGTTGTTGAAGGAGGAGCCCGGCTCCCGTAGGAGTCCGGACGGAGCCGTTCTGCTGTTGATGGAGGAGCCCGGCTCCCGCAGGAGTCCGGGCGGAGCCGTTCTGTTGTTGAAGGAGGAGCCCGGCTCCCGTAGGAGTCCGGGCGGAGCCGTTCTGCTGTTGAAGGAGGAGCCCGGCTCCCGCAGGAGTCCGGGCGGAGCCGTTCTGCTGTTGAAGGAGGAGCCCGGCTCCCGTAGGAGTCCGGGCGGAGCCGTTCTGCTGTTGAAGGAGGAGCCCGACTCCCGCAGGAGTCCGTTCTGCTGTTGAAGGAGGAGCCCGGCTCCCGCAGGAGTCCGGGCGGAGCCGTTCTGCTGTTGAAGGAGGAGCCCGGCACCCGTAGGAGTCCGGGCGGAGCCGTTCTGCTGTTGAAGGAGGAGCCCGGCTCCCGTAGGAGTCCGGGCGGAGCCGTTTTGCTGTCGATTTCGGCTGCGGGTAATTTATACCCAACACCAGTCCCCCTACTTTCGAGTTTGAATTTCAAGCGAAGGAAGTATGCAGAGAGAGATGTGCGCAGCCGGAATCGTCCCTTCGAATCCTGCGCACTGCCGCCCCTATTTAATGCGCACACGTTAGAGTCCGTTTTTCGGTGAAGGTGACTTGAAAAGTCTTTTCAGAACCCTCGCTGAAACGCGATCCCAAGCGTCGCTTTGCGGGAATTTGTGAGCGGTCAACCCTCGATGGCGGTGAAGGGGATAAGCGCACCATGCGGCACACCTTAGTTGGCCCAGGAATACCCGCCGCCATAACTGCGCCAGGATCCATCGGCTATTTAAACCCCTCGGCCCCTTCGTAGCTTCATTCTGGCGTTGTTCTTTCATCTGAGAGCCCTGCTTCTCTCGCCCCAGTCCCTGTCTCCTTCCCTTAAACCATGTTATCTACTTGGGAGGCTGTCCTCGAGGGAATTCTTAGGGTTTGGAGGAAGGAGAGAAGGAGAATGGCGGCCGGTGAGAATCTCCATCGCTCTAGAGGGAGCCCAAGGAAGAATTTCTTCAACAACAGGGGTTTAATAACGGGGGCTGTCGGGGAAGCTATTCTGCCTGCGAATCTCGGGGTAGCAAGGCGGGGTGATACCGGTCAAGAGGGCAGAATAGACGTCACAAGCCATGACGGGATCTTTGACGCCGTCGGGGCCGAGAGACCAGAGGCGGTCGGCGTTGACGGTGGGGCAGTAGAACTTGTTGTGGGGGCGGTGGAAGTAACGCATGCCGACCTTGCCGGAGCGTCTCGGGTGGCGGCCGTCGTTGCCCCCTCCGCCTCCGGGGATCTACCCCACCCCCTTTCTGCCAAGGTTGGGACCTCGGGTACAGAATGAGGCGAGATGGGCGAGAGCTGTTACACGCACTGGAGAATACGATTGAGAAGGATAGAGACGGAGTTCGTAGCTCGGAGTGGTCTCCGGTTCGTCCTGCTCGAACCGTGCCCGCGATACTTGCGATGACGTGTATCTTCTTTTTTCCTGACCCACCGGATCCTGTAATGTGTACTTCTGTTAAATGAAAAAGTGATTTCAGTACCTTGTTTGCATCTTGTGTTAAATAGTTGTCTGCCGGACTTCTTCGTTTTCCTTTCGTTCTCTTTGTCTGTGTTACGTTGTTCCAAGGTCGTCGGCGACTTTTTCAGTTCACGTGGGGTCGTCATTTGCCGAGCTCCTTTTCGGCTTTTGTGCCGTTCGGGGATACCCACTTGTCAGGTTCGTCCGGATTCTTCTCCGCTGAAGTCGGGGCTAAGTTCGGCTCCCTTGATAGTCCGAACGGAGAAGCCCTCCGGGAGTTGGAGTAGCTCGATTCTCGTAAGAGCCAGGGCAAAGTTTTTCTGCAATCAAAGTCATAAGTAAAGTCCGGCTTCCGTAGAAGTCCGGGCGGAGTTGTCCTGTAGCTGTCGTTGGCGGTGGAGCCCGGCTCCCGTAGGAGTCCGGGCGAAGCCTTCTTAGCGGCGGAACCCGGCTCCCGTAGGAGTCCGAGCGAAGTTTTCTTTGCGGCGGAACCCGGCTCCCGTAGGAGTCAGGGCGAAGTTTTCTTGGCGTAGGGACCCGGCTCCCGTAGGAGTCCGGGTCTTCCACTTTGCTCATGTCAGGACGAGGTTCTCCTCCTGTTCCTGACATGACTGCGGGGGCACATATGGGCGTTGCAAGGCCTCTCCCCCCATCCGGTCTAAAAGAACCGGGCCTTCGACTTTGCTCAAGTTAGGGCGAGGTTCTCCTCCTGTCCCTAACAGGGCTGTGGGGGCACATATGGGCGTTGTAAGGCCTCTCCCCCCATCCGGTCTAAAAGAACCGGGCCTTCGACTTTGCTCAAGTTAGGGCGAGGTTCTCCTCCTGTCCCTAACAGGGCTGTGGGGGCACATATGGGCGTTGTAAGGCCTCTCTCCCCATCCGGTCTAAAAGAACCGGGCCTTCGACTTTGCTCAAGTTAGGGCGAAGTTCTCCTCCTGTCCCTAACAGGGCTGTGGGGGCACATATGGGCGTTGCAAGGCCTCTCCCCCCATCCGGTCTAAAAGAACCGGGCCTTCGACCTTTATAAGGTTGCCCTCTCGTTTTTGATACCGCCTGCTTGGATTGTCCTAAGACAAATGGGCACGCATTTTTTGATTAGGACGAAATCACTGGTAGTACATCCGTAAGTTTTTTGAGCTCCACGATCGCGGGAGGTCAGCTCCCCCGAGTTCTCTGAGATAATAAGTTCCAGGTCGGACTACTTCCTTGACCTCATAAGGCCCCTCCCAGTTTGGGGCAAGCTTCCCCCAGTCCTGAGGTTGTGAGACAGCAGCTCGTCGGAGCACCAGATCCCCTGCTTTGAATACCTTGTTCTTCACTCGGGCGTTGTAATATCGGGCAACTTTCTGTCTGTAGGCTGCCATTCGAACCTGAGCAATCTCCCGCCTTTCTTCCAGTAGGTCGAGGTTGGCTCTGAGACTTTGTGCGTTTTGGGGTTCGTCGAATGCCACGACTCGTGCCGACGGGAGTTTAAGCTCGATCGGGATGACAGCTTCTGTACCAAAGGCTAGAGCAAAGGGAGTCTCTCCTGTAGGCAACCTCTGGGTGGTCCGATAAGCCCATAGTACATGATAAAGTTCGTCCGCCCAAGTCCCTTTTGCTCTTTCGAGCCTGGTCTTAATCCCCTGCAAAAGGGTTCTGTTTGTTACCTCGGCTTCGCCGTTCGCCTGGGGATGGGCCACTGATGTGAATTTGTGGGAGATGTTTAGATCTTCACATAATTCAGCAAATCTGGCTCCCGCGAACTGCCGTCCATTATCAGTGATGAGGGTTCTAGGCAAACCGAACCTGCACACGATCGATTTCCAGACAAAATCCTGCACTTTCGTTTCTGTGATTTTGGCTAGTGGCTCGGCCTCGACCCATTTGGTGAAGTAGTCGATCGCTACAAGGAGGAATTTCCTTTGACCAGACGCCATGGGAAAGGGGCCAAGAATATCCATTCCCCATTGCGCAAAAGGCCATGGGGCGCTCAAGGGTGTAAGCTCGGTAGCAGGTTGTCTCTGGATGTTGGCGTACCTCTGGCATCGATCACACTTTTTGACATATTCAATTGAATCATGGTGCATTGTTGGCCAGTAATACCCTTGGCGGAGTAGCTTGTGGGATAGAGACCTGGCACCTAAATGGCTTCCGCAAGCTCCCTCGTGCACTTCCCATAAAGCGCAGTCAGCTTCTGAGGGTCGGAGGCATCTCAAGAGAGGCAAAGAGTACGATCTTTTGTATAATTTGCCTTCATAAAGGATGTACCGGGAGGCTTGATTTCGGAGTTTCCGGGCTTCTTTCGCATCCTGGGGGAGAATCCCATCTCTAAGATAAGTTATTAGCGGGTCGACCCAGCTGGGCTCGTGGTCGATCTCCATTACGAGTCGCGGTTCTTCCGTACTCGGTTGTTTTAAAACTTCAAAGAGGATGCCCTTTGGCAATTCGGCCGGAACCGATGTCGCCAGTTTGGAGAGAAGATCGGCTCTGATGTTCTCTGACCTTGGAATTTGCCTGATGTCGAAACTGCCAAAGGCAGGGATGAACTCCTTCACCTTTTCGAGATATTTGGTCATACTGTCCTCCCGTGCTTCAAAGCTCCCACTGACCTGCCCCACCACAAGTTGGGAATCGCTGTGCACCCGGAGTTGACCTATTCCAAGCTCCTTAGCGATCCTCAACCCTGCGATCAGAGCTTCATACTCCGCTCCATTGTTCGTTGCGGGGAATTCGAAACGCAGAGCGTACTCCACAATGATTCCCTCCGGGCTGGTCAAGATCAGGCCTGCACCCGTGCCTGTTATGTTGGACGATCCGTCCACATGGAGGGTCCAAAAGTTATCGGACGAACTGGCTTCTTCGTCGGGGGAGTTCGGTTGAGTCCTCAGGTCGTCAATTTTGTTTTGCTCAGGTTCGGCCTCCTCGGGGATGGTGCATTCTACTATGAAATCCGCCAACACTTGGGCTTTTATCGCCGGTCTAGGCTTGTAGTTGATGTCGAATTCTGTGAGCTCGATGGCCCATTTTGCCATTCTTCCGGAGATATCAGCTCGGTGTAAAATCGCCTTGATCGGTTGGTCGGTGAGTAACGTCACCGTGTGCCCTTGAAAGTAAGGTCGGAGTCTCCGAGCTGCAATCAACAAGGTGTAGGTCAGTTTTTCTAATTTAGTATACCTGGTCTCGGCGTCCCTCAACACGCGACTAATGTAGTAGACCGGTCGCTGGACTTTCATTTCCTCCTTAACAAGGACGGCTGCAAGGGCTGTGGGAGAGACTGCCAGGTACAAAAATAATTCCTCCTTGGGCTCGGGCTTTGCCAGCAGCGGGGGTGAGCCAAGATAGCTTTTCAACTCTTCGAATGCCTGTTGGCATTCAGGGGTCCAACAGAAGTTTTTCGGCTGCTTGAGAGTTTGAAAGAAGGGCAGACATCGCTCGGCCGACCTTGCGACAAAGCGATTGAGAGCCGCAACTCTTCCTGTGAGGCACTGAACCTCTTTGATCGATCTTGGGGCAATCATGTTTTGGATGGTGCGGATTTTCTCCGGATTGGCCTCGATCCCGCGCCCTGATACCATGAAGCCCAGGAACTTCCCCGAGGTTACCCCAAAGGCGCATTTGGTTGGGTTCAGCTTCATTCTATACTTTCGAAGAGCGCCAAAGGTTTCTTCGAGGTCGGTGATATGATTCCCGGAAGACCTGCTTTTCACGAGCATATCGTCCACATAAACTTCCATATTTCGGTCGATCTGCTCCTTGAAGATTTTGTTCACCAGTCGTTGATAGGTTGCACCCGCGTTCTTAAGGCCGAATGGCATAACCCTGTAGCAGTAAAGGCCGCGATTAGTGATAAAAGTAGTCTTTTCTTCATCTTCCGATGCCATTCTAATCTGGTTATAGCCGGAGAATGCGTCCATGAAAGTGAGAAGCTCATGGCCCGAGGTAGCGTCCACCAGTTGGTCGATCCTGGGAAGGGGGTAACTGTCCTTTGGACAAGCTTTATTCAGCTTTTTGAAATCGATACACATCCTCTACTTGCCGTTTGCTTTCTTGACCAAGACAACATTGGAGATCCACTCTGGATAATTGACCTCCTGGACAGAGGTCCGCTTGATCGCTTCTTTGCAGGGCAATATTGTAGCAGTGCCTGGCCAGCGCTTGGTCTCCCCGAACTTCTCCAATCCCCTTGTCAGTGGGGAACTTCAACTTCAAATGGTAGGTTGAAACAACGGCCCTAAGGGCATTGAGGCCGGGTCGGCCGAGAATTGCATTGTAGGCAGACGGCGCCTTTACCACCAGGAAATTCACCAGGGCTCTGGACTGCTTTGGATGCTGACCAGCGGTCACAGTTAGAGCTATCATTCCTTCCGTCGGAACGGCGTCACCAGTAAACCCTATCAGGGGAGAGCACATCGGCCTTAGATGACCGCCAAGAGTGGCCATTCTCGAATAGGCACCGTAGAATAAGATGTCGGCCGAACTTCCGTTGTCGACGAGAATGCGACGGACATCATAATTTGCTATGTTCAAGGAAACTACGACCGCATCGTTATGAGAGAATTGGACTCCCTGGGTGTCTTCTTCAGTGAAGGCTATGGGCTCTTCAACTTTTTACCGCTTGAGGGGTGCAGCTGATGTGCTGATTGCCTCCGGCCGGGATTCTCCCGAGATGACGTTGACGGAATCCGACGAAGGCTGGTCATCCGGCCACCCTTTATCATCAACCATAGCCGGAGGTAGTTGTGCGAAAACCTCACGGGAGGGCATCGGATGAGAAAAAGAGGATTGGGTGCCGGAAAAGATGGCCGGAAGCGGGTCCGTTGAGCGCTCCTTCAAGAACAAGGGTGCTGCGAAGACACAAGCCCTCCTTCTAGCGCCAATCCTGTTGGTGCAAAAATCTGCCTGCGCCGGAGAAGCTGGAGTTGAGGAAGCCGCGGTCGCCGCCGGGACCTGCAAGGGAAGTCTAAACCGGAGGTGGGGTTGCTCCGGCAAGACCCTCCGACGCTCAAGTCAGTTCTCTGCCTCAACAAGAATGGAGTGCTCGAACGGAGAATTTAGCAGAGTTTTGAGATAAGGCAAAAGAGCTTAAAGAATAACGTATCTGAGTCCCCCTTTTATAGGCGGGGGAGGCAACGGACTGATGGCGACGTTTGTAACTGCCTGGTAGTGGGCCGCCCATGGTCAGGGGAATTGATTGCGAAAGATAATGGAGCAGACACGTGGCCATCATCATGGCCCGCCACATAGGGCCTGTTGCAGGAAGTGGAGCGGTGTCCGTTACTGCTAGTTGTCAACGAGTAGTGGGATCGTGCAGCACCTGTCGCAGGGAGCGGAGCAGCATCATAGCTGTCGACACAGCCTGTCAGAGGGTAGTGGGATCGTGCAGCACCTGTCGCAGGGAGGTGGAGCTGCGTGGAATCCGCTACAGGAAGTGGAACAGGATCATGGCAGTTATTGTTATCTGCCAAAGGACACGGATCTGTTGAGCATGGCTCGGCAGTAGTCGGAGTTCGGCCTTTGTAGGAGTCTGGGAGGAGTCCCCCTTTCGGACGAGGTTGTGGGTGGAGTCCGGCTCCAGCAGCTGATACTGAGGTCGGAGACTGAGGATGGAGCTTGGCTCCCATAGGGATCCGGACGGAGCCACCCTGCTGTCGATGGCAGAGCCCGGCTCCCGTAGGAGTCCGGGCGGAGCCGTTCTCCTGTCGAAGGAGGAGCCCGGCTCCCGTAGGAGTCCGGGCGGAGCCGTTCTGCTGTCGAAGGAGGAGCCCGGCTCCCGTAGGAGTCCGGGCGGAGCCGTTCTGCTGTCGAAGGAGGAGCCCGACTCCCGTAGGAGTCCGGGCGGAGCCGTTCTGCTGTTGAAGGAGGAGCCCGGCTCCCGTAGGAGTTCGGGCGGAGTCGTTCTGCTGTTGAAGGAGGAGCCCGACTCCCGCAGGAGTCCGGGCGGAGCCGTTCTGCTGTTGATGGAGGAGCCCGGCTCCCGCAGGAGTCCGGGCGGAGCCGTTCTGCTGTTGAAGGAGGAGCCCGGCTCCCGCAGGAGTCCGGGCGGAGCCGTTCTGCTGTTGAAGGAGGAGCCCGGCTCCTGCCCGACTCCCGCAGGAGTCCGGGCGGAGCCGTTCTGCTGTTGATGGAGGAGCCCGGCTCCCGTAGGAGTCCGGGCGGAGCCATTCTGCTATTGATGGAGGAGCCCGGCTCCCGCAGGAGTCCAGGCGGAGCCGTTCTGTTGTTGAAGGAGGAGCCCGGCTCTCGCAGGAGTCCGGGCGGAGCCGTTCTGCTGTTGAAGGAGGAGCCCGGCTCCCGTAGGAGTCCGGGCGGAGCCGTTCTGCTGTTGGAGGAGGAGCCCGGCTCCCGCAGGAGTCCGGGCGGAGCCGTTCTGCTGTTGAAGGAGGAGTCCGGCTCCCGTAGGAGTCCGGGCGGAGCCGTTCTGCTGTTGAAGGAGGAGCCCGGCTCCCGTAGGAGTCCGGGCGGAGCCGTTCTGCTGTCGATTTCGGCTGCGGTTAATTTATACCCAACAGACTCAATTTGTGGGTTGCTTCAGCATTTCGGACTTAGTTAAAGGAAGAAAATATATTTTCTTTCAACTCTCTCATTTTTTTTTGAAATAGTAAATATTGTGTATCCTTGCCACATCCCCCCACAAAAATAAGAATCTCTTATAAATTGTTTTTAAACAAAATTCCACCTATCCACAACAAATTACATATGCATGTGCATCGCAAGTTTTGGAGAAAATGGATAAGCTTTCATTTTTTCCTTTAACTTTGATCCATACTATTTGTTTTCTTTTTTTTTTATACATTTCCTATGTATTTGTCAACATTTTACACATTAAGAAATATCAATCACCAAGATACATTATTCTTAAGAATCTCGAGAAAAATATTTTTCATAAAATACACTGCAAGTTTGAATTTCATTAAATATCCTTTACTTTGAGATCTAAGCACAAACTCTAACAAATTGGACATGTTAAAAAGCTTTGCTACTATATCTCTCCTTATATAATGCAATACAGGGGCCTACCCAACTCTACCCCTGCTTTTCATCTTCATTCTGAGCACTCCCCTCTATTATTTATATTTTGTATGTGCATCTTCCTAGCAATATTAATAGATGAAACATTTAGTGGACATCTAATTTACTAGTCATCAACCATCTATATCTAGCTTGCCCTGGTTCCCTCTTCTTCATTTAGCAGCCAAAAGTGAGTGAGTGAGTGAGTGTGTGTGTGTGTGTGTGTGTGTGTATATATATATATATATATATATATATATATATATATATATATATATATATATATATATATATATATATATATATATATATATATATATATATATATATATATATGCTTGTAGAAATTTTTTGTGTACCACGGGCAGTGTAGAAAATCCGACGTGGAGCGCATCATCTTATCCAATTGGTCCACATAATCACCACTTTCCAACGTACATTTAATGCCTGCAGATTGTCTTTTTCATTTAAAAATTTTGTATGATGAAGACACCCTTACCCTTTGATTATGACACTCCTTCAAAAAAATTATAACACTCCTGCCCTTTGGAAAAAATTATGACACCTCTTTTTAAAAATTATGACACTCCTTTATAAAAATTATGATATCCTGATATAAATAAAAAATCGAAAGTATGTGTTATAATTTTTTTGAAGGGGTGTCATAATTTTTTTAAAGGAGTGTCATAATTTTTAAGAAGGAATGTCATAATTTTTAAGAAGGGGTGTCATAAGTTTTTCCAAAGAGAAAGGATGTCAATTTTTTTGAAGGGGTATCATAATTTTTGTGAAGGGATGTTATAACCAAAGGGCAGGGGTATTTTCATCATACAAAATTTTAGATGATTTGCAAATATTAAATGCGAGTTGGAAAGTGATGACTATGTGGACCAATCGGACAAGGTGGTGCACTCCATGTTGGATTTTCTACATCGCCTGTGGTGCACAAAGAAATTTTCATATGCCTGATATAAACTTTGAAACATCTTAATCTTGAGATGATAGAAGGGTTGGAAGCATGTTAGATTTGACTAAATATGATGCAACCTATACACAGTTAAATTAGACAAAAATATCAACCCAAATCTAATGATACATTTCCACTTGATGTGGATTGAGTTTGGGACAAATTTTTGTAAGGCCCGACCCAAAGGCTGGCCTAACCAGATGATGGGCTTTGTCCATTGGCCAGCCTAAAAGATTTGGATCAGCTTGAATAGAATAAACCAAGCCTAAAGACCTCAAACCAGCCTAGAAACCTGGCCCATGACCTATTCGGATTGAAATAGAATTTGAAAAATAAATAAACAAATAACCTATGGTGCACATGCACTGCACGTGTAGAGAAGAGACAAACACCTGATGGGAGTTGTCTTCTTCTTCAACTTCCAATGAGAGTTTGATGGAGGAAAAGCTTGGAAGCTCATAGCACTCCTTCAACCTAGCTCTATTTAAGCTCCGGTGGCCCGTTAATGTCCACCATCAATCTCCAAATTTCAAGAGTTGCTTGTGTCTATTTTTTTCTTTTTTTCTTTTCAAATGTCAGCCACCTGCCATCATTACTGTGATTGCAGCAAATATATGATAGAGAGGAGGTAGTAGCACCTCTATCCCATCTATTTTCTTCTTTAGCCTTCAAAGTTCTCTATAAGCCATCATTGGTTGGAGATGATCCAATAATCACCAGGATTAAGGTGGATTATGAACTCCCTTATTTTTTGTTTTTGCTCTTGCTCCATTTCATTAACTATGATTCAAAGTTGAGGATTCTGCTAGATCATAAGTTGATCCCTCTTGACTACTCCTTGAGAGCCAATGCTGGAACCCCATCCACTAGTGAGTGGTTGAGAAGCAATTTGATGACCAATTGCCACCATCCCTTATCTTGAGATGAATTTGTTGCTATTTTATTTAGTTTTCAGCCATTTGCCAACTACTGCTATTAGTAGTCACCACTGGTCAGCAGGCAATGATGACCAGGTTTGCCATCCACCATCGTGGCTCTCTTCTTTCCTCATAAAACATGAGGTAAGCTCTAGTTTGGCTTTTTTCTTTTTCTCTTTTGCATTGATCATTATTGGATATTCCCCTACTTGACCATTGCCAGATCTTTGGCTGTATCGTCCCACCTTGTTGGACCACCACCCCTTCTCTTCCTCTTCTTCCTTTGGTTTAGAAATAGGGCATAGGCATCTTCTCCTGTTTTGCCAAAGAGAAAGAAGAAAGAAAAAAATGAGGAAAATAAAGTAGAAGAAAACGAATCTGATCCCTCTATCACTCTCTTCTCTCTTTTTCACTTTTATCTCTTGGTAAATTGTTTCTCTCTCTACTAGCTTTAGGGTTTGTTGGACCCTAGAAGAGTGCCTCTCCTCAATAACTTTGGTCAACCCTGGTAAAAGAGTCCTAACCCCTGGCCATCAAATGGTATGCCAGTTTATAGTTTAACTCTTGTTAGACACTTTTAAATTTGGTCATGCTTTATTTTTATTGAGCCTCCAATATCCTAGTCCGACCATCATTAGATGAAACTATCTTATTCGAACTAATCCGCAACATCAAGCACCACTATCCAATTAGCCCTATTTCTTCTCCACCTTTTCCTCATATTTTTCTATCATTATTTTGATTTTCCATTGATATTGTCTAAGTGTTGGAGCCAAATTCATATAGGAAATATGATAATATTATCTATTGGTTGAGAATTTAGAGAAGAAATTTTTAAAATTTTTAGATTTATGAAAATATTTTTGAAATAAGTAATATAACTCTTTCTCTAGATTTAATAGCAAATTATAAGGTTAGCATATTAACAAATTTTAAATCATACTATTTTAAATATTAAAAATATTAATCTTGTTACGTATTATACTCAATTGATTTCAATACCAACATGATTATGTATATTCCTATCATACTAAAATATGTAATGTAATTTGTAAAAAGAGTTTTGATTTCAGATGATTATAGACTCTCATCTTGACTATGTTAAGCACCTTACCGATGGGGTTTAATATGTTGGCACTTATTAGTTCTAAAAGGTTTATGCTACAAAAAGATATGCAGTATACTGCAAGCAAATATACAGTTTTGAAGGACTTTATTGTAGGGTGAAAGTGGTAAGGATAATAATTATCCAGATCTATTTTTATATTAAAATTAATTTAGATATAGATAAAAATTTGAAGATCCGACTAATATCCATATCCATCAAAGAAAAATAGATATTGACATAGATAGACAACTATCTAATTCGTATCCAAATATTCGAATCTATCTGTAATCTTATATAATTTTATATAGTACTTATTAATTTTAAAAAAAAAATATACAATCATATAAAAATACTATTAACTTGATTTTTATCATCTATTTAAGTAATATCTTTGATTGCATAGTCATAAAGTTTAATTATCCAACTAATATCCATAATTATATCGATACTTTCAATATCCGAATTATATTTGTATCCATTTAAAATAAATATGAATATAAATTTTTACATCCAAATAATATCCATATCTATATTTATATTCATTAGACAAAATAAATATGGATATGGATATGATAGTATCTGATCTAGTTTCAGTCCTACTTTGTTGCAAATGATATATAGCACATTATAACAAAGTAAGCCATATCATAACTCTATTATAGAAAAATATGATCATAACTTATGGTTGATGGATGAACTTGATATTTCTAAAAAAATTTAGATTTATAAATAAAAGTTAAATTTTGAGAAATATTGAATTTGGCATGCATAGTATTGTAATAATGCTGTGTATCTAGATTTGATTTTGAATGAATGAATTTTATATACTTATTTTTTATAAATAATTATTTAATTTAATATTTAATTTATTTAATTTAAATATTCATTACTTACTAGATTGTGTAGCTCATTATTTCATATTTTATTATTTTAACAGATCCTAAGAACTACACTAGCATAGGATTTTGCTTCAAGAGAGTGATTAGAAGTAAAGTTTGATTTTTTTTTCTAGATTAGGATTTCTTAAAATCTGATATAAGACCTTTGTTGTATGATCTCTCTTTATATGAGACTCACGTAGTTTAAAATAAAATAAAATAAAAAAAATATTGATGTTTGATTTTAGCCCAAGCTTTGGTGTGGTAAATAGGGATCGAGCAAAAAAAAATGGTGGAAATAGAGGCGGCAATGAAGAAGTGAAAAAGATTCAAAAAAAAAATTATTTTTTAGACTATCAGATGATTGATCTTATTCTTATTTTGATAAAAATTTAATATATTGTTCTCAACATCAAGAGCTATAAGTTGAATGATTTTGATCTTTGAAAAATCTTTTCTATTAATTATTTCAAATATCCATATATGATGAGATATATTCTTTATTTCTATTTATTGTTGAAATCTACTTTATTGATGATAATTTTTTTTATTATGAAAGCCAAGATTTATTCTTGATAATATATTTGTATAACCTCTAATTGATCGAGAGTAGATCTATAGTAATCTATTGTTCTATGTAGTAGAAGTTTCATATTGAAAAAATTTTTATGTCAAAATTATGGTGTTTCTTTTTTGTAGGTTGCTTGATTATTTTTACTTATTAATTATTTGAGTAGATTATAGAGATTATTATTGCTTTATGATATCCCACTTAATTACACAAAGAGAAAAAAAAATTATGACATTATTACGTGTGATTGTATTTTTTTCTAAATAAATGGTGTCAGATCAAGGTTGTTAGTGATCGATTTCTTTTGTATTGATTAAATGGAAGAATGGATAGATGAAAGTATGGTTAAACTTATATCTTCTAATTATTCAATTTGAAAGCTCTGAATAGAAAATTTGTTATTCTGTAAAGATTTGTATGCTCCCATTGAAGGAGATAGTGTCAAATCAAATTTGAAAACTCAACAAGAGTGATAAAAAATAAATAAAAAAGATTGGATTAATCAGACAATAAATAGATGATAGTATTTTTCATCATATTGCCATGGAGACTAATATCCATAAATTAAGAAATTGGAGAGCTTGTATGAATAAAAGATTTCACAAAATAAAGCTTCCATGATTAGAAGGCTTGTGAATGTAAAGTATAAGAAAAAAAGTTTAGTTATCGAGTATCTGAGTAGATTTGAGAATACAGTAAATTAATTGACTGCAATGAAGATGATAACTTGTAAGCATTATTGTTGCTTAGTTCTTTATCTGAGAGTTAGAAAACTTTGATTGTATTACTCAGTAATTTAGTTCTTAATGGTATGATAAGAGAATGGTAAAGGATATTATTATTAATAAGGAGACCAAATGAAAAGAATATGGTATCACTTTATAGTCATAGGCATTAGTTACAACAAAGTGAGGGAGAGTAAAACTAGAAACTCACAAACTTTTAGCAACCATAATAAGTAAAGAAAAACATCTAAATTTAGAAAAAAGATTAAATATTTTTATTATGGCAACCTAGGGCACATAAAAAAGGGAGTGCGAAAAATTTAAAAGAGATCAATTAAGGGAGAGAGATGAAGAAAAGAAGAAAGAAAATGATATAACGATAGTCGTATTTGATATTGATGTTATCATTATTTGTAATGATGATTTTGTGAACCTTACATATTATGACTGTACTTGGGTTGTTGACTTAGATGCCTCTTTACATGTTACTTTTTGGTATGCCTTCTTCACATCTTATACTATTGATGATTTTGATAGTATCAAAATAAAAAATGATGGAGTAACTAAGATTATTCGTATGGAAGATATTTGCTTGGAAACTAGTATTAGATGTCAACTATTATTGAAAAATATGAGACATATTTCAGATATCCAAGTCCACTTGATATCTATTGGAGTACTTGATGATGAAGGTTATTATAGCCATTTTAGTAAAGAAAAATGAAAGCTCACCAAATATTCTTTAGTGGTAGCAAGAGAAAAAAAAAGTCAAGTATACTTTATATGATGCAAGCAAAATTGTACAAGATAGAGGTAAATATAGCTGAAGATTTCTCCACTCAATTATGGCATAAGTGGCTTAATCATATGAGTGAGAAAGAACTTGACATCTTTGCTTGAAAGAAACTTCTTCCTATAAAAGGTACATTTAAAGACATATACTGATTGTTTACCGGTAAACAATATAGAGTTGCATTTTATGAACCTCCTACTCATAGAAGATCAAATATTTTGGATTTAACTCGTACTGATGTTTGCACTATAAATGCTAGAACTCTTGATGGTTATTTATATTTTATTTTTTCTATGATCATCATAAAAAAGTATGGACTTTTGCTTTAAAATTCATTGACTAGATGCTCAATGTGTTCTAGCATTTTCATACTAGTGTTACAAAAGAAATGAAAAGGCAACTAAAATGTACTTGATTAGATAATGATGATAAATATAAGGGTCTATTTAAGAAATATTATAGAAATTATGGTGTCAAGCTTGAAAATGCTATTTCTAAAATATCTCAATATAATAGAGTTGTTAAGAGAATGAATCATACTATTTACAAAAGAATTTATTGTATGCTCTTACATATTAAATTGCCTAAATCCTTTTAGGGTGAAGCAATGGCAATCGTAATGGATTTGATCAATATTTCTCCTTTAGCTTCTCTTTAAAGTGATGTGCTAGAAAGAGAGTAGATTGAAAAAGATGTATCATATGATCACTTGAGGGTATTTGGATGTAGAGTATCTATTCACATCCCTAAAGATGAGAGATCCAAGCTTGATGGTAAGTCTAAATAGTATATCTTCTTAGGTTATATACATAATAATTTGGTTATATATTATGGGATTTAGTCGATAAAAAAGTTATTAGAAGTAGAGATATTGTGTTTCTAGAAGATCAGACTATTGAAGATTTTGAAAAGATTGAGAAACCAAAGTTTATCACTAGAAACTATATTAATCTGGATCCAATGCCTCCTATGATGGTAAATGACGATAATAGCGGATATGTAAGAAAGATAATAGTAATATAGTTGATGAGTCCATACTTGATAATGATGTGCTAGATGATTATGTTGAGCAAGCCCCTCCAAAACTACCAGTTGAGCCTCGACGAGAAGATCTATTAGAGAACATCAATCTTATCAGAGATATTTTTCTCATGAGTATGTTATGATCACTGATGGAGAAGAATCAGATGCTACTTAGAGGCTATGAATCATGAGCTAAAGAGAGTTGGTTAGAAGTCATGCAGGAGGAGATGAAATTTTTACATGAGAATCACATGTTTGAGTTAGCAGAACTATCTAAGGATAAGAGAGCACTCAAGAATAAATGAGTATTTAGGTTGAAGACTGAAGAGAAGAGCTTACAAGTAAGGTATAAATCATGGTCGATTGTAAAGAGATTTGGTCAGAAAAGAATATTGATTTTGAAGAAAATTTCTTACCTTTGGTTAACATATCTACAATTCAAATTGTTCTTAGTTTAGTTGCAAGCATGAAATTAGAGATTGAAGAACTTAATGTGAAAATTGCTTTCTTCCATAATGACTTAGAGGAGAAAATTTACATGGAGTAGGAGTAGCTGAAGTGATTCATGATAAAAGATAAACAACATCTCATATGTAGATTAAAGAAGAGCTTATATAGAATCAAGTAGGCATCTCGATAATGGTATCAAAAGTTTGATTCCTTTATGATAGACCATGGATACAACAAAAATTTTGACGAAAATTTTATTATTTGTATTGCTTTATATAGATGATATACTGATTATTAATCATGATGCTAGAAAGATTAAAAGTTTGAAAGAAGAGTTCAGTAAGTTTTTTATAATGAAGGACTAGGGGCTAGCTAAACAAATTCTTGGCATGAGAATTAATCATAACAGAAAGAGTAGAAAACTTTGGTTATCTTAAAAGAGAAATCGAAAATATGCTAGAAAGGTTCAACATGAGCAAGTCTAAATCAGTTTCCTCTCTACTTGTAGTTCTTTTCAAATTAAGCTCTAAGCAATATCTTACAAGTGAGATAGATAAAGAAAAAATGAAGAAGATTCCTTATACATCCATACTTGATAGTTTGATGTATGCTATGGTTTGCACAACGTTGGATATTGCTCATAAATTAGTGTTGTAAGTTGGTTTCTCTCTAATTCTGATAAGGAATATTAGGCATTTGTTAAATGAATCCTCAGGTATCTCAGAGGTACTTCTAGAGTTTATTTGTATTTTGATAAAGACAAACTTATATTGGATAGATACATAGATGTGGATATGGTTGGTGATATAGATTTTAGAAAGTCTACATTGGGATACTTGATTTTTTCAGAAGAAGCAATGCTATGGCAGTCTAAATTATAAAAATATGTTATTTTGTCCACTACAGAAGCTATCTAAATTATAAAAAATATATTGCTTTGTCCACTACAAAAGCTGAGAATATATTGCAGTTATAGAAGCTTGCAAAGACCTTATGGATGAAAAATTTTCTACAAGAATTGAACCTAGAATAAGAGAAGTATATACTTTATTATGATAGTCAAAGTGCCATCCATCTTTCAAAAAATCCAACATTCATTTAAAATCCAAGCACATTGATATGAGATATTAATAATAAGTTTGGGATGCTTTGGAGATGAAGTTGTTGTATCTTGAGAAAATCTTTATTGATGATAATGGGTCAGATATGATGACTAAAATCTTATCCATAGAAAAGTTGATTACTTACAGAGATAAAGCAGGCTTGATGAAATCCCCCATATGAGTTGGAAGGAAAAGATTTATTGTGTATGGGACCTATATATGTTAAAATAAAAAAAGGGGACCCTAGCTTTGGTGTAGTAAATAAGGGCCGAGCAAAAAAAATTATGGAAATTGAAGCGATGATAGGGAAGAAAAAAAGATTTAGAAAAAATGTTGCTACTTTGTCGAATGATCGGATGACTGATCTTATCCTGATTTCGATGAAAATTTAGTATGTTGTTTCCGACATTGAGAGCTACAAGTTAAATAGTTTTGATCTTTGAAAATTCTTCTCTATTAATTATTTTAAGCGTTTATACTTGGTGAGATCTGTCCTCTATTTCAGTTTGTTATTGAAATTGGCATTATTGCTGGTGATTGCCTTTATTATGGAAGTCAAGATTTATTTTTGATAATATATTTATGTAACATCAAGTTAATTCTAAAGAAGATCGACAGTAATCCTATTATTCTAAATAGTGGAAGTTTTACATCAAAAGAATTTCCATATCAAAATTGTGGTCTCTTTTTTTGTGGGTTGTTTGATTATTCTTGCTTATCAATTGCTTGAATAGATCATAGACATATTGTTATTTGACAATATTCTATTTAATTTCATAAAGAGGAAAAAAAATTATAGCATTATTGTTTGTGATTATAATTTTTCCCAACAATCTTAAATATTGTTAAAATTTTATGAAATATTAAAGTTTAGATTTTTGGTTATTTAAATTTTAGATTTATTAAATCGATTATTTATTTTATTACTTATTTTATGATATTATTATGAGATATCTTGCATGTTTGTGGAGAGGACTCTCGATGAGTATACAGTGGTTATCACCATCTTAACTAATGATCTCAAGTTGGGAGTGTAATATTTTTACTAAAATTTATTGATCAAATTGAGTCAAGAATAGTCCAAGCACAAGCCATCCTTATGATGCTCCAACCTAGCCACCAAAGAACACAGCACAAAAGGCCTACGCACCAATCTTAAAGCATAAAGATAAAGAAAAAAATATAGAAAGAAGGAAGACTCTAGATAAGTGTCTTCATCTCCTCGAATCCTCTAGATAAAGTCCGACTTTGAGCCAGATTCTAGCAACCTCCCGACTCTATTTAAGTCTTTGATTCCCTACTAGAAGTGTTAGATGTAAGTCCTAGAAGCTAATTGTTGGCTGACACATTGTTCATTCTATAACATAAATTTATACTTTAAACTATTAATTTAATCAATAAAAGATATTTTTTTTTCTATTTAAGTGTTATGTATCCTTGAATCATCTTTGAAATTGATGTTACAATACATATTCTCAAGTATTGAGAATTAGAGCCATGTATGATCGATTCTTAAATTACTTCCGATCATAGGATAGTCATAGAGATGGTGATCGATCCAAATAGACTAGTGCATGATTTGCTTCCTTTGAGATAAATATGTTTTTAGTCTACGATGTAAAGACACTGAGCGGCAAGTA